>NW_020216608.1:0-85514 GCF_003070985.1 Temnothorax curvispinosus | reverse complement strand
CATTCACCCGTCAACTGTTTACGCGGGAGAGATCAGCAGGCAGGTCAATCTAACCTCGAATACGTGCCTGATCGAACGCGGTACGTGTTCGTCTAAATTTTGTATTTTCGATAACATGGAGCTCTTCGAGGATCCTATTTTTAAAACTAGATACTTGAAGAATAAGCTGCGTGTGAAACAATGGGAGAGCGATTTTATGGAAAAATACGGACGCAAACCTAACAAGGTACGTTGCCCCTCTCGTGCTAGCTCACGTTTCTATCGTAATCGGTACAGCTACTACAGCTGTTTGACATTTAAATGCGGCTGTCTGATGTTTTCGTATTTATATTCGCACAAGCTCTACATTAGACAGATCAAACTCAGAATTGTATAATTGCGTTTAGTTTTACGGAGATATAAATTAAAAAATTACGACTGTCGACTATCCAGGGTCTTTACATATGTTTGTTACATCATCAATGAAAATTATCGATATCGTATTATCGTGCATGTTGTATACACATATCACAGCGTTGCGGTTATATCTACCATCTCACTTTTCTGTAAATTCTAGAACGATATAAAAGTAGCAGATGTATCTATCAAGGAGGCGTACAAGATGTATTGGAAACTGAAAACACGGGCGCTCGAAGAAACTCTTACGGACATTACTTTCTGCGATGATATGCAAGACAATATCACGAATAAATCACCTCGAAAGCTGGGAACCAATCAGAAGAATCTGAGCCCAGAAAAAGCCGCAAAAGACACAGAGAACATAGATCCTCACAATAGCAAATGTTCGACAGAAATTGAAGGTTCCTTCAACCAGGTAAATTCAATGAACATTGAAGGAGCCTGGGGCAGCCATCTGAGCAAGAATAAAGAACAGGCGTCAAAGAAGAAGCCAGCCCTGCTGATTGGTAGATCCTCCTCCTTCCAACTATCCAGGAACAAGTTTGAGAGTTCGACGTTTACTAAGCGAAACCCGAGAAAATCGTTGTCATCGGCCAAAATAAGGAACAAATCCGAGAATAGTATCCTAAGCAGGTCGAGCGTCGACCGGTTGGATGCAGACAGCAAGGATGGCTTTGATGTGGTGGGTGATGAGACAAAGCCTATATTTGGCGAATCAATGAAGGTGACATTTGAGAAAAACAAGCCCGTCGTGCCACACTCCATTAATGCTGTCCAACAACTGGCCGACGGCCATGTAACTAGCGTAAGCCGTAATTTGAATCCAGGCTGGCTGGATCGATGCGCGAGAGACAGTAATTTGGAAGTGATGACGATCAACCCTCAGAGGCTGTCGGGCACTAGTGATTCTGGAATAGAGTCCATGGAATCTAGCATTTATTCTCCGAAGGACTTGGCGCCCACTGTGCATTCCGCCTCGTCGCTCCAGGTCTCTCTTTCTGATGAGGAAGATTTCATATGTAATAGTGAGTCTGAGGAAGAGCACAAGAATAATAAACGCATCAGAAACTTCAAAAAACGACTGAGCGATGAAGACGGTCGTCCCGCAAAACGACGATGTATTCGTATCGATTCCGATTCTACAATCACTGGATCTAATGACATCAATAGCGATACATTTAAGCTGACTTCCTATGCCGATAGGAGTTTTAATTTATTGCATAGAGATAAGTGTAGTAAAAACGAAATTGACAATGATAATGACAAATGTAAATTGACTAATGATGTTGATACAAGCACGAATATAGTAAACGAATCAATTAAGACTAAAAAAGATACAATTACTTTAGGTTCTTATATTGAATCAATTGATGATAATGAAAAAAAATCCAACGCAAGAAGGAAATCTTCCAGAAAAAAATCAAACTTAGAGGAAGACAAAGAACAAAGTTCAGACTCGGAAAAAAAGAAGATTCCGATATACGGCGTAGAAGCGTTGCAAACGGTTCCTCGCTTTGAGATCAAACCAACTGGAACTGGCAATCTCGTCGCGCAGTTTTCCGAATCTATTTGCATCAACGCGGAGAAGGATGGCCCGATATCCTCAACAGCAAGCACGAAATTATCCGCAAAGGAGAAGCTGGAGAAGAAAATGGCTGCCGGGACGATGAACGATAATTTCGTCAGGATAAATTTGAAGAAAAAAGTATTTGTGCGCGGTAAGAAGAGCTTTAATTTGGCCAAACATAAGAGGAATCAGTGGAAACAGAGGAAGAAGGAGTTGGCATCTAGTGAGAGCAATCTGGACGCGGCCGACTTGATTGATAAAAATGGCACGACGTGCTTCAAATGTGGCGAGTCCGGGCATTTTGCTAGGAACTGTCCAGCTTCCAGGGGCGACGATCTTATACCTTTGGAAGAAGTCGACGACTCGTCGAACTTTCCGACTCTGGAGGAAGCCGAAAAGATGGCGAATGAGAATGCCATTGTCGCTCACAGTCACAAAATTGAGCGACTTCCCGAGAGACCATCCTATTCTACCACGAAGACTTTGCAGGACGAAGAAGACATGACGAAATTACTCAGCGATGACTTTGCGGATTTCGATGAGAAGAGTGATGATACATTAACTGTAGGGCACAAAGTGCCACAGGAATTGGTGTCCAGATTATTGCTGCCTCAAATGGAAGCGATTGATCCGTTGTACGCTGCGAATGAAGATGGTAGTCTAATCGAAACTCCCATGGAAATCTTCGAGGCGTTACGCATGTTTGGTCACGAAAGCTTCAGAGCTGGCCAAGAAAAGGCAGTGATGAGAATCCTGTCTGGCCAATCTACCCTGGTGACGCTATCGACTGGCTCTGGGAAGTCTCTGTGTTATCAATTACCGGCGTATTTGTACGCTCGACGTTCTGGTTGTATCACTCTAGTAATTTCGCCTTTAGTGTCCCTGATGGACGACCAAGTGACGGGCGTACCTCAGTTTCTGTCTGCTGCATGCCTGCATACTAGCCAGACGCCGAAAGTAAGGGAACAAGTGATGCAATCGGTGAAAGATGGCAAAGTAAATATCCTCCTAGTATCACCAGAAGCGGTAGTAGCCGGCGAGAAATCCACCGGTTTCGGCGCTCTCCTCAGGCAGCTACCGCCAATCGCGTTTGCCTGCATTGATGAGGCCCACTGCATCTCTCAGTGGTCGCACAACTTCCGACCTTCTTATCTAATGGTTTGCCGGGTGTTCAAGGAAAAATTAAAGGTGAAAACGGTGTTGGGACTCACGGCGACTGCTACAAAAGCGACAGCGGAAAGTATAATAAGGCATCTAGACATACACGACGGTATGGCTGGCGTCATATCAGACATGCCCTTGCCAAGGAATCTCGTCCTAACGGTATCCAAGGACGAGTACAAGGACCAAGCTCTGATCGCGTTGTTAAAAAGCGAGAGGTTCCGCGAATGTGATTCTGTAATAGTTTACTGCATCCGTAGGGAGGAGTGTGCAAGAATCGCAGGATTGTTAAGAGTATCGCTGCAGGTAAATATTAAAACCTCTGGTCTTTCACTGCAATCGCACCGTATTATAATAGTAGAAGCAAGGAATATAAACCTTTTTGCACATGAGATGAGATAAATTAGGTTTTTTACATCACTCGCGTAAAAAGAGCTTAACCCTCCGTAGTCACACCGGGTCAATTTGACCCGAGCCTCAACTTTGGTCGTAAATATCTTGCGCGTAACTTGAAAATTGGCGGGCATGACGCCCTCTAGCTGTAGTTAAAAAAAAATTTTTTTTTAAACAAATTTTTCGCGAATTTTTTTTATATGTTGAAAATTTCTGAGGCCCTTTTTTTATAGCAATCAATTTAGCAATATCGCAAGTGCATTCGAGAATTTTTTCAACACGATCGGTGGATAAATGGTCAAATGGCGAACGGTCAAAGTTCGTCTCGGGTCAAAATGAGTGGGGCATTTTCCTTGTTTGAAAAAATAGGTGTGACTACGGAGGGTTAAGTACAATTTCTTTTGAATAGGAGATATATTTATATTAAATATCTATATTTATTGACAGGATCCGCGGAATCCTGAGAAACCGAACGTGAAGATATCCACAATAGCTGAGGCCTACCATGCCGGTATGACGCCTCACAGGCGCAAAATTGTGCAAAAGGAATTTATGAACGGGAAAATTAAAATTGTGGTTGCCACTATCGCATTCGGGATGGGCATCAATAAGCCGGACATCCGAGCCGTTATTCATTACAATATGCCTGGCACCTTCGAAGGATATGTACAAGAGGTCGGCCGTGCTGGAAGAGACAATATCGCAGCACATTGTCATTTGTTCTTGAATCCTACGGTATCGTATCTAAGATTACTCTACGAGAAACTCTACTTCTCACTCATTTCCCTTTATTAATCTAATTCATTATTCTTAAAACAGCAAGACAGCGATAAATGGGAGTTGCGTAGACACATACACGCGAATAGTGTCGACAGGCATACGATTAGACATTTACTTCAAAGAATTTTTATTCCTTGTTCTTGTGCAAAAATCAACGAGAAAAGTTCCGGCCAAAGATGTCCCGGTCACGAAGTTGCTCTTCCGATTGACGAAACTGTTCAAGCCCTTGACATCACGCAGGAAACGATTTCGACATTGTTGTGCTATCTCGAACTACACCCAAAAAAATTCGTTACCGTGCTATCATCCGTGTACATTCGAGCGCGGGTTTCAAGTTACAAAGGACCACAAGCTCTCAAACAAGCCGCACAATCTGTAAGATCTTTTTTGAAATAGTAATTTTAATAACATTAATGATAGTGATTTGTGTGATTTTTTTCTAAATTCTACAGAAAATACTCTTCTAAAAGCAGTACAATATAGAAGATTAGTAAAAAGATTTTATTATGAAAAAAGAATAATATAAAAATAAAAAATATTGGAAACGATTTTGATTTTAGTCTCCACCGCTCGCGATGGCAATAGCACTGGACACGAAAAACGGTATTTCACATGAAAAGAGTAATATCATAGAATTTCCGGTGATTGACGTTGCATCAGCTATCGGATGGGACAGCGGCGTAGTAAAAAGTCATCTTAAGAGTTTAGAATGGAAGACAGGAGGTAAGAGTCCTACATTCTTTTTACTTCAGAGAAAAATTTCCACCTTTTTTGGAACGTATTTATATATGAAATATTACATGAATGTGTTTTGCAGCTGATGGGAGGATGAAACGTTCGGCTATATCTGTAAAATACGATAAACTCGGTTTACGAGTGAAAGCACCGGGCGATCTCACAGACGTCGAACTAGATGAGGCACTCGATGCATTGATCGCACGCACTCAAACTCAGGAATCTTCGTGTTTGCAGCAACTCGAGCTTATATCCTCTGCGCTCGATAAAATCAGTGTGTCGTCAATCAAACATTGCTCGGTCTTGGACGATGATATTACGAAGAGATCGGAGGAGCTCAAAGACACTATCAGAGAATACTTCCAATCGGATTCTTTAAATAATCACGATATCAATTTTCAAGTATGTTTTTCAATCGTAAAATCAGTTAACAATTTTTGATGTAGAATCAATTAAAATTAAAGATACATTTATCGTTTTACCTTTTTACAGAACAAACTGATGAACGAGCAACAGATTGCAAATGATGTCCGCAGTTTGATAACACGTTATAGGGATACCAAGTTCACAGGTCGTGCCGTAGCTCGTATCTTTCACGGAATACAAAGTCCGAATTATTCTGCACTGATTTGGCACAGATGCCGTTTTTGGAGACTTCATGTCGCTACAGATTTTAACGCAATTTGCAAAATCGCGGCCAGAGAAATTCTAGCGTTACGATAATGGAATCAATTGAATTAACACATTTAATCCGATCTTATTAGTCGAACGCTCAGTTTTAAATCAGAATAAATTTTCATAATCGAAATAAATCAGCGGACGCAAAGGTGTATTTTATCTATGCTATCGAACATGTGTGAGTAAAGATACATATAACCGAATTTATTTCAATATATATTGTAAGAGGCAAAAGTTAATATAATTCTCCGTTTAGGATTGTAATTTGGTCTGGTTGCAGGAAGAAAGCAGAAGCTTTACATAATCATTTATTTTATATTTGTAAATCCTGACTAAAAAAATTTTAATGAAAACTTTTTTACAAGACTGTAATACAAAAAGGAACAATATAAAATTGTTTTTTTTCATATTTGGTATGTTATAACATTCTCGATTCCTAAAAAACTTGCCAAACTTGCAACTCTTAGAAATACATGCGTATATCTTAAGTTTTATACGTTATATGGGGGATACAAAACTTAACATGAAAATAGATTTTAATCGCTCGTCAAATATCACCAAAGAAGAATAAAAATATAACAGCCATAATATATATAATATATGTAACAAGTTATATATAACTGTTGTATATAAAATAATAGTTATTTTATGTAGAACAACTTTTGTAAAGTTTAAAGTAACAAATTATAATTATCGTTATCATTTTAAAATTCCATGACGCTTAGGATATCGCCAGATACGCTTGCTTCGCTCGAGTCACGTCACAACTCTCTTCATGTAGTTGCATTGTCGCAGAAATTTGTGCATTCGAATCTGGTGCATCTTCCCGACACGATTCATGCACGTTTCGTTCTGGCAGAGAGCGCAGAACTCGGCAGAGATGTCGTGGAATGGTGAACGGAAGTACACATTGGCATTTTTCAGGCTCTTGTTCTTGTGGTGTGCCCACACGTGCAGAATGACCTTTAATGCATGAAAGCAGTTATAAAGTGTCAGATTTCATTTGTTTTTACGAAAAAATTTTCAAATTTTCAATATTAATAATACCTCGAAGAGCATCAACAAAGCGAGGAACCAGCGGAAGTAGATGATTGCCGGTAAAAACAAACAGATGGGATTTATCTGACCAAAAGAAGCACCCGCTGGAACTGGCTCCAGCTCCATATGATGGCGTTTTTTCGATGTCTTTTCCTTCACTTCTTTCGGTATCTGTAGATAATTTGTTCATTTTATTCATTGAACGCAAATTCACAGTCAAAGCATATAATTGTGTTATACAATATATGTATCTTATATTTCATTTTGCACATTAGGTAAATTAATTTTATAATAATAAATTTTATATATGTGCGTGTGTGTGTGTGTGTGTGCGTGCGTGCGTGCGTGCGTGCGTGCGTGCGTGCGTGCGTGCGTGTGTGTGTGTGTGTGTGTGTGTGTGTGTGTGTAATTTGTTACATTATATATATATAATTGTATACACATATGTATATATGTATACACTACTGTTGGAAAGTTTCCAGACATTTGCCTTATTTAGTAAAATTGTACATACAAAATGTTTATAAACATTATTTTTTGTAATGTATTCGTGAATTATTATTTTTGTGCTTTTTTTGTGCTCATCATTTGCTATTCATGGAAGAGATATACAATGTGATTACATAGGCAATCAGTTGAGATTGCGATTAGATGTGATTGCGACTACACGCGGCACAAGCTTATTCAAAAAAATTTCTTTCGTATCCGATTCTTAATTGTAGTGTGGCTTCTTAAATTAACTTAATTAACTTTTATTTACGACGATTTATCCATCCAAGTAAGTAAATATAAGAAATTTTTTTATATAAGTATACTCAACTGATTGCTCATGTAATCTCTCAGTTGTATCTCTTTCACGAATAGCAAATGACGAGCAAAAGAGCACAAAAATAACTCACGAATACATTATAAAAAACAATATTTACAAACATTTTGTATACATTTCTGCTAAATAAGGCAAGTGTCCGGGAACTTTCCGACGGCAGTGTATGTATATATACATCAGGCCATATAGGCTTTTTTAAATAAAAAATAAAATTAAATAAAAGTTAAATAAACGTTAACATATTTGGCGATAAAAGCCAGGCGCGATAATTAGTGCGCTATGTAATTTATTATAATCTAGACTCTAGACCAATAAGATTAGCGTACGTTTTGACCCTTTCTTTGGACCATTCTCAGCGTAATATAGTATTATTAAGCTGGCGCTAGACTATGCGCGATTCGTGATTCGCCCATTCGCGCCGATTCGCCAGCGGAGCAGTTTTTTGATGAAATCAAAGAGATGAAATTCATCTCATTAATTTCATGAAAAAACCGCTCTGCTGGCGAATCGGCGCGAATGGCGAATTGCGAGTCACGAACCACAAATCGTGCATAGTCTAGCGCCGGCTTAATAAATTATATAGCGCACTCTAATTACCGCGCCTGGCTCTTACAAACAAATTTGTTAACGTTATTTGATAATTTTATAATATTATTTATATCTACATATATATACATATAGGATGTTTTCAGTGGAAAGTAGCAATAAACCATAAGGTGTAACAATAAAGGTGTCCGCTACTTCAAGAGTAGTACACATCAAAATGATGAAAAAAGTTGCCATTAACATAGGTTTATAAATGACCCCCTACCATGTTACAGACATTACAACTTAAATTTGATTTATTAACGAACAGAATACGCCACAGGTAATCTTTTTCTTCGCCGGTAATATTTAAAGGAGACAGTTTAATTCGGCCCAACTGCTATTTATTAATATATGTATATAATACTCAAATACATAACGTTTCGACCATGATTTGTAGTCCTTATCAAGTAAATTAAGTCATAAATTTTAAGTCATAAAATATGTGGCTATTCTACAAAACATCTTTATTAGAAGAACTGATAATAAAACTCTGATAATTTTTATTATCAGTTTTTCTGATGAAGATGTTTCGTAGACTAGCCACGTTTTAAATTTATGACTTATTGTTAGTTTACGCTTGATAAGAACCATAAACCATGGTCGAAACGTTGTGTATTTAAGTATTATATTAATAAATGGCCAGTTAGGTCGAAATAAACCGTCTCCTTTGAACCAGAATCGTTTTAAGTGTCAGAACAATTACAAAAATTAAAGATGTTCGAAGTTACGTTGCATTGTTTGTATTAATTTAATAATTTTAACAACAAATTTAAGCTCAAAAGTTATAATGCCCATAACTTGGGAGGGATCTCCATAAAGATCATTTCAGGACCTGTGTTGATAGGAACTTTTTTCATCATTTTGATGTGTGACTGCCCATCTTTAAAGTACCGGACATCTTTTTTGTTACACCTTGTATATACATGCGATAGAATAAAAATACAAGGCAAAGTAAAGCTTCAAGTCAGGAATATTTACAAAAATGAGTTTTTTTGGAGAAGGAAACGAATGTTCTTCAATTACCTGAAATGGCACTTTTTTGAGATGACATGTGACCGTGTCGTGATCCATGAGACTGACTTCTGGCTCCCCAGTCTCCGCATCGTTTATCGTCGTCGAATCGGTTGAACGGCAAATATCACAATCGTAGACCGAATGAATCAGATCCTCGCCGGTCTCTTTGTCCACGTACACTCGATCCATATTGATTACTCGTTCGCGCAACTGATGGAAAACACCAGGCGGTATAAAAAAAGAACCTGGTCGTCGGATTCGATCACTAGGTCTTCGGGGTCACACTTCCCGGATGTCCACTCTGTACGTACTCTCTCTCTCTCTCTCTCTCTCTCTCTCTCTCTCTCTCTCTCTGTCTGTTATGCTAATCAGCGAGACGCTCTGGTAGGGAGGAGATTCCTGAACTAGATCGGACGACGGCGGCCTGCAACAGGGATGCTTCGATTTAGCGATAGCCGATTCTGACAGATGAAATTAGCATTTGCACGTAGTGTCGTGAATACGTAGTATAATTATATGCGTGTATCGCTCGAAAACGAAGACATTTCGCAAAGCTGAAGTGCGTGTGTTAACTGATTGCGTTAAGTCGCTGCTGTTTCTTGCATATACATCAGAAATCAAAGCGAGAATATAAATAGCGGTCATGCGTATAGTAACACTCTGGTGAATATATATATATATATATATATATATATATATATATATATATATATTATATAAAGCGTGATAATCGGTAACGAGTCATCTAATTGTTTTCGTTCAGGAAAAATTGCGTCGATATTTCGCTCTCGGTGTTAAAGAACGATTTCCATTTCTTATTACTCGAAGCGATATTTTCGCTCGACGAGACCGCTGGCGACAGGTTGCAGGTTTTTTTTCCTTACGAGATTCCTTACGACTTTTTATATTTGATTACATAAAATTATTCGCGCGAGAACTGAGTCCCGCATTAGCATCGATTATTAATCGTTTCTGCGAAGTTTATGCAACACGTGCATCATCCACATTTCCTGCATACAGCTGCGACAATCTTTTAAAGATATTAAATCATGCAACACATGATTTCACGTTTATCGATAATCTTCGTCTTCTCTTCCTTTTTTCTTTTCTCTTAAATAGAAGAGAATCGCTCTGATATTCCGAATAAAATGAGAGAAATGTATAGCATTAAATCCAGAAATTAAAAAGAACAGAATATACGTATTTATAGAACTTTTCGGGATGGATTTCGATCGTAATTGCAATACTTGCACAGTTTTTTCTTAGAATTTTATTGTGTTTTCTAGGGAAAACGGAATAATTCCGATCGGAATCCATTCTGAATAGTTTCATAATATGTCTATTATATACTTGACTCTAAACTAGTTTGATAATCGAACTTTGGAAAAGCACGTTTCAAGTACGCAAGTGCTCAAGTGTATATTGTCGACAGAAATTATTCCGGAGAGCTATTTTAAATGCAACTGTATAACTTGATTTGCATACCGTGTATTGGATGTTCGTATGTTTTTTTGTATAATATAAATACTTGGATTCAAACTTGAATCGATATGTGACTTTCCATGAAAAAAAGACAAACTCTATAAAAAAATAGAAAAATGTGTTTATACTTAAAATTCTTGAAATAAAATAAACGAATAAAGCAATGAACATTGACGAATATATTCAAATCAACATTGCTTCATATACATATGTAAATAAGAATGTTCTTTTTTTACTTCTATGTAATGAAGATAGAAACTTGGAGCCAACTTTTACGTTTACAAGAAAATGTAAAACGACGAAAAATTCATGACTTGGGTGGCCTTAAACGGCGCAGTAACTGGCATTCGTTCCTTCCACGCGGCACAATTATCAAAGTAATTATGATAGCGCGACGAGTCTTGAATCACAAATCGTCAGTAAAAGAAGCATAAAAAGGATAGGATAACGTCTACCTTATAAATTATACCTCCTTGTCTATTTTTCTTATAAATTGTCTTTCGGAATACTTTGCAAGCATTAAATCACGACCATTAATAATAGCAATTCTAAGCTCATCTAATACTATTAAAAAGTACGATTAAATCAACATACGGAAGCCGATTCACTGTATTATGTCTATGATAAATGTACGTGTCTTTCGTCACGTCCGTAAGTTTTCTGTTCATTTGTAGAAATATGTTGGTGCATTCTTGATCGCTACGCAATAACGCCTCTTATCCGGAATACCTTGATGGAAAGATATCTCAGAACTTTTCATATTATTAATTAGAATTTTTATGAAAATTTTAAAACTTTCTCAGATTTTCTATACGAACTGGAACGTTTTCTATAAAAACTCAGACAAAATAATAATAAAATATTTCAGATTTTTTCCGCCAACAAACCTTTATAGAAATCTGAATAAATACGAGAAAATCCCAGAAATTTTTACACATATAGATATTGAAATAGTTCAAAAATTCTTGTCCAATTATTTCTAAAAGTATCTAAGAAATTTGACATATTTTTTCAGAATTTTTCATAAATCTAAAATATAAAAAATTTTTTTAAAAGGTATGAGAAAATATAAGAAATTTTGCCACCAGTAATATGTAAGATAAAATATATAGGCAGGGCTTTTATATTAATGCATTAAAGGTCAAGACTGTTGGAGTGCATATATCTGAACGAGATATAATAATAAGTCAATACGAGATACGTAAGAAAAACCATACAGATAAAGCTTTTGAAGCTAATCTATATCTGATTTCAAAGTTGAAAAGTAATTAAATAATTGACTTGAAAAATATTGTACACGTATAAAATTTGCAGAATCTTTTTCAAAGAATTTTATTTATTATCACAAAAATACGAAATGCGTGCCGCGCAACAAACGTCGAAATGTTGTTGGAGAAAATATTGAAAGCGTGATATAAGTTACAATTACATCGAGATCGAAATGAGGAATGAGATAAAATCGGAGTGCGCGCGATGCGCGCGATCGAATTGGAACTCACACGCTGCACGATGATATCGTCGCGATAATTAACGTGGCCTTCGCAGTTGAGGCAGCATCGAGCGCGGAATCGATTCGTTATGCAAATTCACTTGTCGCTCAATTGTGCCGAGTCGGATGATGCCATAAATTCAGTGTGCGGCTACCGGGATGAGGGCTGCTGGAGGATGGCGCCGCCGGGCTCACCGCAGAGGATTGCGCAACGATGCGCGATGTTTAATCAACGGGCTCGCACGCGCAATTTATATCGTACCGCACATCTTCGAGAGCCCATGAGTCAACATCAGGATAGAGCGAGCGACCGCAAACAACTGCGACGTCCAATTACGACGAACTGCGATCTACGGACTGCGAATACTGCGATACGAGCGGCTGGCTGATTCGGAATATTTCGGAGCAGCGTTGGGAGATACTAGGACATGCGCAGTAAAGCAAGCACCAGCCGCCATTAGGCCTCACTCTTTGGTGAACAAAATTTCTCATATTTTATCAGAAATTTTCTAAAAATTCTGATTTATGAGAAATATTTTTATAGAAATAATTGGAGAGTTTTCAGAATATTTTAGTATCCGTATATATGAAAATTTCTGATAAATTGCGCAGATTTTCTCATATTTATTCAGATTTCTATAAAGATGTGTTGGCGGGAAAATTCTGAAATATTTTATTATTTTAATTGTTTGAGTTTTTCTGAAAAATTCTGATCATTCTGTGAAAGTCTTAAAATTTTAATGAAAATTCTGATTCATAATATGAAAAATTCTGAGACATTTTTTCACCAGAGCAATCATGTATATATTTTATATATTGTAAGATATATTACAGAACCTTCAGAGAAAAGGAATAAAAAATGGTAAAAAATGAAAAAAACTATTGGTAGGAATATTTATATGAAAAAAAGTAAAAAGTAAACAAACGTAAAAATTGATTTTAATCCTTTGTTGCATATACATATAGTGTTCCTATATGACAGTATATGAGAACATCTGTTTCTTTTTGTATTTTTACAAAATTACATTTTCAAATATGATTTGTGTAACATATATTCGGTATCGTTATGTTCCTATAAGACTTAAAATTATATGTGTACATGAATAACATAAATATGTAATTATTTTTCCGTTTTTAGCCCTACTACTGATAATTTTTAAAAATTCATGTATCACTTCTAAAATAAAATTTTATTACAATCGGAATTTGACATTTTTCAAAAGATTCTCTGGTAATAATTTTGAAAAATACTTATATTTTTAAATTATATTTAAAGTATTTATATTTAAAACTCCTGAAAAGAGTGAAACTTTTTCATTAAAAAGTAGCAAAAATTTCCTCGATATTGGATATCCGCCATTTTATATTCTAAAAATCAAAAACCTAAAAAACCCTTAGATATAAAATTTTATACATAAATATAAGCTACAGTTATATAATTTCTTTCCAATTTGGATGCTATATTAATTAAATCCGCCATTTTAATTTATTAAATTTTGATTTTAGATTTGCAAAAAAATTAGCAACTCCAAAAACATTCCATTGCATGTTTTAAATTTCAGCAAAAAGTTAAACCCAAAAATTTGTGCAACAAAGGGTTAATATTAAATATATTAATTAATATATTATATTATATATTACAATAATATTTCCCTCGATTCCCCGATTAATTCGGAGTAACACAGGATGGGAACCACAGGTGCAGACAATAATTCTCTGCGCTTAATTATGAATGATCGCGCCAGCTGGTAGCTCCGTTTTTTTTTACCTATCCACGCGAGTTTGGATTTCCTACTGGTTCTAAAGCAATATTCATAGTCCGATTTTATATTTAAGATCAATTAAGAATGGCATCCGATTGTTCATATCGCCAACGGATACAGAGTTAATTCTATCGAAGTTTGTAATATCTCCTCTTGTAGGACACGTAGAGAAAAAATAAAAACACTTTTATTCTATAATTCAAACTCAAACTATATAATATATGAGCCTACTCGGAACTTGATCGGTTCAGCCGTTATTATTGAGATCCGATAATCTCGGGTACTCGCAACTCGCAACTCTCCGGCTCGTGTAAAGATACACGGGGTGTAAGTATATTTGAAGCACTACCGCGTCTCGATATAAAAATTTCTGATTGGTCCATTAGTAAAACTCCAAGCACCGGAGTCGCTGCGAGTGGCTGTCAATCGCGACGACGATCTTCGGCTGGGTTCAGCAAAAGAAAAGCGGCTCGATAAGCGCTCAGCGATTCTTCATTGCTCTCTACACTTAGATCCAGTTGAGAACTAAAGGAAAGAACCAATCGTAATAAAGAATCAGAGTTTTATAATGACTTTAATACTTTATTTTGTGCGTTTCCGATGCGCATGCGCAAGAACAAGCTGTCCCGCCAGTAGCGTAGCACCCAGCACCCACCGTCTCAGAGTGAGAGGTCGGAGTCGTCGCCGTCGGACTGTCGGAGTTGTTCGGAGTCTCTGACGTGCGTAGTGTGCGGCGTGCGGTATGCGATAGTGTGGGGTGTAGAGTGTGCTCTCGGAGCTCGTGTGTATGCACACGCGTAATAAAAATGTCGGTTTATAGTTGATAATTGTTCTGATAACGCTAAACATGATGGATTATGAATTTAAGATGAAGACGCAGAAAGACCGCACGAAGGTCGAGGATCTGTTCGAGTTCGAGGGTTGCAAGGTCGGGAGGGGTACTTACGGGCACGTATACAAAGCCCGTAGGAAAGAAGGGTTAGTCTCCCTAACCTGACTTTTGATCACTCTGCGAAACCTCCTACATCCTATTCATCTCGATTGATTTCCGTTTAATAGTTCAATCGGTTTCCTCAGATTAATACGAGATATCGGTTCGCGTTCTCCGAAGCGCCTCCGTATCTACATTGGAGTTGATTGGAGTCGAATTTTCTTCCGTGTAAAAGCACCTGCTGTCCTTACTCTATCGATCGTCTTTTATTCAAGATTTCTCGAATGCGAGAGAATATATGTATATATTTACTGTTTACCTTGCCCGAGCTTGCGTTTAGCGTTCAATGCGGTTGTCTGATTCTTGATTTAGCTCATCCCATTTGCCTAATATAAAGATTGTCGTCAATGCAATCGCTAATTTTCAACTTATGTGCTGCATTAAAGTTTTAAATGGGTAATGCAAACACATAAACGTAAACCAACATTGTTTTGATCCATAATCCGCATCCATAATCTTTTTCTTGAAATATTTAAACAATATCTGATTATTGCCTCTTTATATATATCTGCCTATATCAATTATTCCATTTCTACCAATGGAGGTTAATTTTAATCTCGGTTTAACTTACTTTTTTCTAGTTGTAAGAATTAGAAAAAAAGTAACCCAGTAAGAAAAATGATAGCAGTTTGTCGGCACATTGATAATAGATTTGATCAGACATATCGGCGGACTGATATGAATTGTATCCGCATTCAGCTTATGTTCTGCCAGCAGAGTCTGCTAACATAATCAGGCAGCAGAGAACAGCTCACAGAGCCTGAACGATTCCAACAGGATCTGTTCGATTTCTGCCGCTGTCTGATTATGTTAGCAGACTTTGTTATACTTCTGTTGGCGTTCTGCCGACATCATATGATATATCAGACAGACTTAGTTGCTGGGTAAGTTAAACCGAGATTAAAGTTAATCCGCATTAGTAGAAATGAACATTAATCCAATTTGGATATCTGAACTGGTTAAATCAATTGCATTGTGATTTTTAATGTTGGGAACAGGGTTTCAGATAGCGAACTAAAGTCTCGGCCTGATACAAAAGACTTTGGCCTTAAGCAAATTGAGGGTACAGGACTTTCGATGTCTGCATGTCGAGAAATTGCTGTGAGTTGCTACATTGCTCTTAAACGATGCAAGAAACGTTCATCCCCAAGGTATAACGGGGAAATTTGATTTATTTTCTTCTATTCCAGTTACTCAGGGAACTAAAGCATGTCAATGTCATTACCCTTATTCGTGTCTTTCTCTCTCATAACGACCGTAAAGTTTGGTTGCTGTTTGACTTCGCTGAGCATGATCTATGGGTATGTTTATAATTCCAATTGAAAAACAAAATATTTTTGGGCATTAAGATATCTTATATAATAATGCTTGAATATGTTACTTGCAGCATATAATAAAATTTCATAGAGCGGCGAAAGCTAATAAGAAACCAGTAATGGTACCAAAAGGCATGGTCAAATCCTTATTATATCAAATTTTAGATGGTATTCATTATTTACATTCCAATTGGGTACTTCATAGAGATTTGGTAATTGTTGTAGGCATTATTAGACGTTTCCATCTTTTTACTACATTTTTATTACGTTTACAGATCGTGCAATAAGATGTCACTTTTCTTTATTTCAGAAACCAGCAAATATTTTAGTAATGGGGGAAGGAAATGAGCGGGGACGTGTGAAAATTGCCGACATGGGCTTTGCTAGGTTATTTAATGCTCCTCTCAAACCTTTAGCAGATTTAGATCCCGTTGTAGTTACATTTTGGTATAGAGCTCCGGAATTACTTCTAGGTGCCAGACATTACACGAAAGCTATAGGTCCGTCTATATTTATATTTTACCACACATTTCTAGTAATAAACATTGTTCTTGTACAAAATTGTACTAAATATTTTATTCTGTCTGCTGCAGATATATGGGCTATCGGCTGCATATTCGCGGAACTTTTAACATCCGAACCTATATTTCATTGTAGACAAGAAGATATTAAAACTAGTAATCCATACCATCATGATCAGCTAGATAGGTGAGAATTAAACACAATTTTACATTTGCTTTGTATACTACGGATAATAATGTAAACTAACTTTTATTTAGGATATTCAATGTGATGGGATTCCCATTGGAAAAAGATTGGGAGGATATCAAAAAGATGCCAGAGCATCCCACATTACTTAGAGATTTTAAAAGATCCAAGTGAGTTTGTCAGCTTAAAACACAACTTGATCGATATTATTAATTCTTTTACTTTTTCAGTTATGCAAATTGTTCACTTACTAAATATATGGACCGGCATAAGATCAAACCTGATAGCAAGGCATTTAATTTGGTATGTCGCATGAAAAAAGGAATATACGAATTTAGTAGCATGTCGGATAAACAAATGATTCTTATATATTGTGCTTACTGTTTTTAGTTACAAAAACTACTGATGATGGATCCAAACAAGCGTATTACATCAGAGCATTCTATGCAGGATGCCTACTTCCAAGAGGAGCCACTGCCAACACAGGAGTATGGATCTATTTCTATATTTTTACACATCGCAATAATTTATATATATATATATTTTTTCCCAATAATCTTGCTAAATTGAATTTAACGTGAAAATCTCAGCATATTTGCCGGGTGCCCTATCCCTTATCCCAAGAGAGAATTCCTTACGGATGATGATACTGAAGAAAAGACTGAAAACAAAGCGAGGCAAAATCAGCAACAAACGGTAATTACCTCCGAGATCTATTGAGAGCATTTATTATGATATACTTTATATGGTTTAAGCCGCAACTACTATAATAAGATAACCACTTTAATACACAGACATAGTTTGTAATATCCAAATAAGTATCTATTTATAATTATATATCTTCTATATTAAAAAAAAAATATATGATTTCGATTGTTCAAACGGCCCCGTATGACCGCCGCAGTGGCAAGGCGAGTGAAGCCCACTTTGCCGCTGTCTAAGCTCCGTCGCTATATGGTAGTTGAGGATTGAACTGATTTTTTGAACGTCGCCTTGTCGCTCATCCGAGTATTCGTGAAACAGCAACAGCAGAACCAACAGCAGCAAGGTAATGGCGATCACAATCACGGGCAGAACGCGAAACGGGTGAGGTTGAACGGGCCGCATGGTGCTCCTGAGTTCCATCAGCACCAGAGCCACGCGATGACCCATCAGCAACCACCGGGGATGGTTTATTCGACGGCCCAGCCGACGCAACCGTCGAACTTCCATCAACGTTTCTAATTTTGTGACTCGTAATTAGACCGATCAGAGAATCAGGCCGAAACTTAAACTGTCACTAAATGCATTAATTTAATTCACTAATCCTGTCAAGCAAAGCGGTCAGTCCGTGTATATTCCGTACAAGTATGATAATACAACTTTATTTATATATATATACATGCGGAAGATCATTTTCCATTTTGCGTCTGCTTTCACTTCCGTTTTCACATCCATCCTCTGTTTTCATTTTTACCAATGATATCCCTTATATTATATACACCAATGTCTTCCCTGGGAAGGTCTCGATCGTAAGAGCACCGACGATGGTTGCGAGGACGGGAAAGGTGGCACAGCGGACAGCGGAGAAACGAAAGGAAGGGCTCGATCACGCGTGGGGCGTAGGGAGAGGGAAAGCGATCGGAGTCGGGTGTCGATTAAACGGCGGAGGGGGATCTATCGCGCACGCGCTCGACGCGAATCGCGCGTGCGATTGCGACAGGACGTTCGCGTCGTCGCGGGCTCCTGAAACGCAGTTTCCGCGAATCGCTGCTCGGTGAAAAAAGTGCGTACACGCGTGCCGCTCCGATGTTGGTCGGGATGTCAGGCGGTGCGCCGTCGGCCCGGGAGTCATTGCGTTGATCCGATGAGAGAGCGAGGCAGGTGAGGGCTCTAATCGCGTTTTTTCTACATTTGCACGATGCATCAGCAGGATCGTTTTTTTTTTAATTCATTGATTATTACAGACACTTTGTCTAGAAACATTTTAGCAAATCTAGCAAACATTTTAAAAACCTGAAAAAGGTTTACAAAATATTCCGAAACAGATTTTAAAAGCAAACATTAAAAGTAACCATTTAATTAATTGTTTAAAATACGTAATGTTATATCTTCATTTATTGCATGTGTAATTAAATTGTTATTACATCGAATAATTTAATATAATTGTTATTACATTGAAAGAGCAATAATATCTAGATCTTAAAATTATAAAAAAATTTCACCAAACAACAGATTCTTTTCTTGCACGATCATGATTTTAAAACGCAAATAATTAAGAACGAGAGCAAGAGATTTATTTATATCGGTATGCCAATCTCACGTCTTATGTCTCAGGAAAATGAATTTTTTAAGAGCCAAATCAAACTATTTTCAACAGTGTGAGTAATCATATTTAACGGACATGCCAGTAATACAGACCGTACATTCATATTCTCGACGCGCTTGTTCAACGTTAAATGTCTCGTCTTCATCTTCGAATGTACAGCCTTCAGATATCAAGTAAAGTAGGGCACAGCGTCATGTCGAATACATATTTTCGGTTAAAAACAACGGGGGAGTACGGAGAAAAGAGAAAACCTGCTGCGCGATTGAACCGTGTGCGATTCTCGCCGCGTAGTGACTTCAATGCCTCTTCACCCGCACAGGTGATGTTTTCTCGCGCGTTCGCGTTTTCGGACTTTCGCGTTTCTCGCGACGTGGAGGACAGTTCGTTAGAAGAAAGATCGTCGAATGTTTGTGCCATGGTCGCACAGGTGCGGCTTCACCAAGCGATAAGCGATTAGTGCCGCTGGCATGGTGTGCCTGGCACTGTGATCCGTGAACAGGGCCGCTTTAGGCCACTTCGATAGATTTTGATCCAATGGAGCTGCGACTTACAAGTGGAGAACACCGTGTTAAAATAGATATGCGTTTGTTTGAAATATATATATAACATGCAATGATACTGCAGATATTTAATTATTAAGTGCAAGAGGCCGCGATAAAATAACTTTCACATTACATTGCGCTCTGTGTTACGCCATAAATCTCATTTAACGTGCCGTTTAAATCGTTCTGTTTGACGTCAAAATAATGGATATTAGATTATTTTAATAACAGCGTAGAAGTATATACACGTCTTTCATGTGTTTCTGCGCAATTGAGTGCAGGTTTTAACTGATATCGGCGTAGACCGTATTGGATTATATCAGAATATGCAAATCATATTTGTCATTATCTATTATGTTATATTAAAATATTGATACATATGCGCGGAGAGAGTATTATTTTACTTCTATTATTATGTAACAATACATATCGTTTCCGAATTCAGTGCAATGTCTTGGTGAAACCGGCCCTGATGTTACTCGGTAAACAAATGTGGCATTTAGAAACGGCGAGTGTGCGCCGCGCGATAATCATGCTCTCGATTGCAAAGCATGGAGGAAATGTATCGGTTGGAAATATCGGCCTGATCTCATCCAATCTTTTATTTTGCCTTCAGAGAAAGAGCGAGAAAGAGAGCCCGTTGGGTCGAGGGAATTAAATCGCGCAAGCGGAATGTAAAACGCGACGGAAAAACGCCGGGAGCTTAATGCTACGCCCTATAAACACATCAGAAATCTCAAGGAATTAACCCAGAACAGTAATTGCTTGCCCCCTTCCACATGTTATAGCTAGCTTTAGCTATAATAGAAATATAGGAAAAAATTACGTAGCATATGCTTAAGCTTGACTTTAAGACGAAATAAATGCAATGAATTTGCCTTTTTAACAAAATATGACATTCTATCTAGCTATCTTTTCATAGCGTAAAAGGTCAACATTCACTAATTTTGTATTCGTAAAATACGACTGTAGGATCTTTTATGGATCGAGTCTTTTATAATTGCCAATAATTATGATGGATTTATGACGGAGAAGTATTATAATAGAATTATGATGGAGCAAAGTATGAAGACCAAAAGAATACAAAAATTTGCAGTAATAAAATTACATCGTATCTTCGACGTTAGAGGTGGAAACAATTTCAGTTTCCGAAACTTGAATTTACAATTTTACTATAGTTTACCTGTTCCAAATTATATTTCCTTGTAAAGCGCAAGATCTGAAATTTTTAACCACAAAAACAAAATTTTTATTTTTTATCGAGATTTATCCTGATAACTTTAACGATTTTTGAAAAAGTACAGTCGCGCTCTCTTAAACTAACTAAGTCTAAACTAAATTAAGTTAATTTTTAAACAAAATTGAACTAAATTAAATTACCCTTAATCCTGAGTAATCGCAATTATTAAATGATGCATTAAATGGTCATGAAAGAGATCATTAAGAAGATTTTCTACTTGTCGTTGTTGCGTGTCGGATCGCGGATCATTTGCATGTCAGCGTTCGTCAATTGCTCGCTCAGCATCCACGTTTAATGACATACAATTATGGAATGGCGGAGAATTTCTTCCCTCCCGCCGTGTGATATATATTACTCAGCATCGCGAGAGTGATTCGCGTATCGGCATGCGCGATCACGATCGGTATCTCAATCAAACGCGCCGATGGTTTGAGTGAACAAACGTATAATAATCGAAATCCGAGTGATAACAGCTTAAATAAACAGCTTTATACCAGTCCGCAATTGCTTCATTTTTTTACTGTCAAAGAAATACCGTAGATATGGATGTAAAAGTGAAGGGGGAGGGGGGCGATCCTGACCACTATCCCCAATCGGTAGAGGCCATGACCACGTTGCGACAAGGTGACCACAATCAAACTGCGCTGATGAAGAATCGTTTGATTTGCATCGCCTCCGGTTTTCTTAATAATTAATAATTATTACGAATTTAGATTAAAATACAAAAGTTAAGATCTATAAAGTTGGGAAGAAATTGATGAGAAAATTAAATAAAAACTTTTCCTTTTTATTAATCGCTCTGTACTGTTGAATATTAAAGAATAAAATGTAAACCAATACTTTTTTTTTTTTAGTTAGATAACATTTTGTTAACTATCATGTGTGTCGAAATTTATTATTTTAACAAAACATTATTTATTATTTTAACTCTATTGGTTTATTTAAATTAACATTATTTTTAAATTAACAACATACTGAGTAGAAGCAGCGACTTACTACACTATTAAATTGGAAGTTAAATTCTACTCAATTTGAGTCATTTTTAATCATTTCTATTGCCACTACTTCTATTCAGTATATCATGAAGTTAAAATAATACTATTTTGTTTTAAAATAAATTTCGACACACATGGCAATTAAAAATATCAAAATGTTATCTACCTCAAGGTATTAGTTAAAATTTCATTCTTTAATATTTATAGTGTAGGAATATAGAAATGGTTAAAAATGATTCAAATAAAGTATAATTTGACACTATGAATTTAACAGTGTAGTCTTTCTCTATCTTTGAGAATTACTATTTTACTAGAGACACATTAACAAACACTATGAATCAATTTGCAATCTGATTATTATTGTTATTTTTAAAGATTGAAAGGCGTTTTGACGCGTCGTGTTTATTCCAAGTGATCTTTCGCGACCGACTGGTTCAATCACCGGGATCGCTTAATATGCGACTCCGGCTGCGCGCTCGAAGGACGTAAACGGCGAACAGGACGCGCAAAATCGTCGTCGAATGCAAATGATCTCGAGTTCGCCGAAGCCGCCGCCACGTGCGCGATGAAAAATACTAACGATCTAGTATGCCCGGTCGCGCGCCCGGATCACGCATTTCATTTCGCTCCGGGCAAGGACGGATCGCGTTATGCCATCGCGTCGGCTTTCACGTCGGCTTTCGAGAAACGTGACGATATACTTTCGAACGAACGAGATATGCTCGTCGCTCGGACGCATACTTCACCTTAATTTTCCCAGCAAACGATTGGCAAATTGTTTATATTTATAATCACGTTTCTCGGATTCTCGAGGATCGTCATCTCCCCTTCTTCTTTCGCGCAACTTCGTCGAGCTTGAGCACGTGGGACGACCTGTTGCACTGCCGGTGCATCAGCCGTTCCCTGCTTACTGCGACTGATTTGTCTCAATCATCCGCGCAAATTGTGTCTCACAAAATAGATTCAGTGCCAAGAGTGAAATATAGAGATCGCGTGCTCTAACGATTAATTTTATTCAGTTTATCTCGATACAATATTCTTTACAATCGTTTTATTTCTTATACATTTTATACATTACTTATCGCACTATCGTGTATAGTAAAATACATAAAATAAGACGTAGTTGAAAATAAGAAGCTTTTCATGCTTTAAGGCTCCTGGGTAGTCACCGCGGCCATATTGGATTCTTACTATCGAGGCGAGGAAAACATCCAATTTTGTTGTGCATGCCATTTTCAAATAAAAAGACATTTCAATAAAACATCACTATAGATCGTTTCAGAACACTTCCAAAATTGGCCGAAAACTACCCTTTTCCCTCGACAATGAACAAACAGCCATAAAACGAAGCTTAAACATACGGGAAAAACAGCTGTTTAACGACTATCGAAAGGAGGTGAAAACGTTCCTTCCGCATGCAAATCTTACTTTTCGGCCAATTTTACGACTTTCACGAATACGTTAAACGTTAGAGCACAAGCACAGAGCAAATAATAAAGAAATAGCACGCACAACAAAATAGGTTGTCAACATGTCACAAGACAGAATTCTCCATTGGAGAGAGTGAGAGGAGAGAGTGGCGGCGCCACCGTCAACGCAGAGTTCTCGGCTCAGGGAGGAGCCTTAACATGAGATATTGAAAAGGTCAGAAAATCTTATCCGTCATTTCGTGATCGCTTTTAATGCGTCGTCGAAACTAGCACAACTTTAAACCTTCGGCTCTCCCAAACTCAACGCGAGGTCAAGGCCATCCCATAAGAGGTTTCGAGTGGCCCAGGTTAGGATCTAAAAGGCCTTCCACCGGCTTCGGTTAGCGCCCTATATGGAGACGTCGATGCCTACCTTCGCCCGATTCTTTTCTGATCGTCGCGTAACCGACGAATGCGGATGCCTCGCGCGCACTTTTTACGTGTCGCTCGAGTTGGAAAATAAAGATCTTTCTGACATGAACTGGAAAGCGCTTAGATCGTACAAAAACGTGATCGTGACGCAGGGATAACAAAATAAAAAAGGGGAGCAGAACAGAAAATCGATCGGCCGTGACTGGCCGACCATTACCCACTTTTCGCGTGCTTTTTTCCACTAATGGTTAACAACGAAAATATCGGCCAGCTTCCATATGTACACGAGATGGCGAACCAAGCGATTCATGTATGATCGTGCTGTTCTTGCGTTCATCGAGGTACCGGTTCGATAGTTGGTCGAAGTGGCCCTAAGATTATCAATCAATAATATTTATTTCAGGCAAGTACGGGATCTAAATCTAGATAACCCGTCACTAGACACAGTTATATGTTCCTTTTTGACTATATATAATAATCGAGGTATAATATTTCTTTCTTTTTTGAGGAACCGCTTTTCGAGCATACGTGTTTGTACGCTCAACCATAAATTCGCCGCTCTAATATCCATTTCTACCAATGCAGATTAACTTTAATGTCGGTTTAACTTATTTTTCATTCTTTTCTAGTTGTACGAATTAGGAAAAGATAAGAAGTAAGTTAAATCGAGATTAAAGTTAATCCGCATTGGTAGAAATAGACTTATAGACTCGTAATGGACTTATAGAATAAGACTTTCGTTAGAATCTTTCCTGGATCTTCCGCCAATTGGAAAACGGTCGGAGTGAGAAAATGTCGAAGAATACATAAAGCTGAAATATATCTTTTTCCTTTTTTTGGGGGGTTCTTTCAAGACCCAGGCTCACCCCTCATCCAATCATGATGTAGCGATGCGCCTAACTCACCAGATTATAATTCGTTCTGGAGAACACGCACCGCCTACTCACGATTCTCTTCGGCAATCGAATTCTCAGGGATTTATACGTTCTACGAATGCCGATTTTATACTCCTTTTCTTAAAACTGTATTTTAGATTATTACGTTACGTTAAAAAAACGTAAATTGGCCTGTAGAGTAATTGTGAATTCACGAGAGAGATAAAATTCAGAATCAGACAACGTTCGGTCCTGAACGTGAAACATAATAAGGTATGAATAGTATTATCTTTCTTGTAAGCTCATAATTACTGTACAGGCCATAGCAATTTACATTTTTTAACGTAACGTAATAATCTAAAATACAGTTTTACGAAAAGAAATATGAAAATTCGAGAATGTAAGAATACTTGTCTGCGAATTTCATTCAGCTGAGGAACTACGCAGGATGCGCATCCAGTCGGCCAGTCGCGATGTCATTCTTTGTGCGATTCTGCAATCTTTTAGCTATTTCCATTCTACTCCGACTCTTGCTAGATTGTAATACGAAAGAGTGTCGTCAGATGACTTTCTCCTCCCTCTTACGAAACCTAGTTCAAGTAATATACAAATTTTCCTAACGATTTCTCAACCAGTTCGCTCCTATCCCGAGCGCACCGGCAATCTCTGCTCCTCGTCGCGTTTCCCGACGCAGCTGCGAAATCCGCTTTTATCGCGCCGATCTTGCCCAAGTAACAGGCTGCCCGTTCGCTTTTCTTAGGATCGCGCGAGATAAATCGAATCGAGATCGTGTCGATCGCGCTTCTCTCGGCGTGACGAAGCTGGGGAACGACATTGGCGACAGCCGAAACCTCTTTTGTCGCGAGTGAAAGACGTGGGAGGGGTGGTGTGCGATAGCGTATGAGCTCCAGGGAGACGGAGTGATCGGGAATCACTGCAACAGACAGAGAGAAAACGAGAGAGAGAGGAGAGACGAGGTCAACAAGGTGCCCGATATGGTATCCAGCGACCGCCGCGAGTGCCATTTTACTTACACGCACGGCGGCAGTGCGTGTATATGCTCGCGTACGTGCAAATGTGTGCCCGATCACCTCTTCCTACGCTGCCTACAATTAGCAACTATCGTCAAGTCGCCGCTAACCTGCCGAATACAATTTCGTACATCCGCCCGAAGTGGCCGTGTGTGTGCATGCATTTTTTCTTCCCTTGTCTCCTTTTCTCTCCAAAAAGACGTCCTTGCGCAGGAAGGTACTTTTTCGAGAAAAATCGCGTATCGTCGCCCATAATTGGCATGACACGCGATAACGCTTAACTCATACACCGTTAAATTTTTATAGTCAAAATAAGTCGCCACTGCTCCTACAATATGTCGTTAATTTAACTAAACCTGCAATGAAGTTAAAATAATACTATATTGTGTTAAAACAATAAATTTACATACACATTACATGTAGTAGTTAAAAATAGCAAAATGTTATTTAACTCAAGGTATTGGGTTTAAATTTCATCATTTAACATTTAACAGTGTACGGCTAATTGTAACTATTCAGTTTTATTAGACTGTGTAAAAAAATTCTTATTGTTCATATTATTGTATATAAAAAAGGAAGCAGCATGTGTTCCAAGATTGCTCGTTCTCATTCGCGCAGCGAATTATCCTAGGAAGGTCAAGGCACGAACCTTTATCCTATAATTCGGAATATCAGAATTCTACTGTGAAATTCATAGTGTCAAATGACTCAATTTAAGTCATTTTTAACCATTGTTATAAGTCACCACTGCTCCTACTTAATATGTCGTTAATTTAACTAAACAAATGGAATTAAAATAAACTGTATTTTGTGTTAAAATAATATAAATTTATGACACACAGTGTACACTGTTAATCGTAACTCTTCAATTTCATTGGACTACCTAAAAAAGTTCTTGTTGCCCATATATTATATACAAAAAAGGACACATCGTGTGTCCCAAGATTGCTCATTCTCATTCGCGTAGCGAATTATCTCAGGAGAATCGAGTCACGAACTTTTATCTCATAAATCAGAATATCAGGATTCTACACTATCAAATGACTCATTTTGAGTCATTTTTAATTATTCCTATAGGTCGCCGCGCCACTCCTCCTACTCAATATGTCGTTAATTTAACTAAACCATCAATGAAGTTAAAATAATACTGTTTGTGGTAAAATAATAAATTTCGACATGGTAGTTAAAAACAACAAAGTGTTATCTAACTCCAGCTATTGGTTTAAATTTCATTGTTTAATATTTAACAGTGTACTCGCTCGCGCGTGCGCGAACAATTCAATTATCGCGAGGCCGCGCGATCCTTAGCGCGATCCTCCGCGGATTCGTTGAATAATTGTCGCCCGAAGAAAAAAAAAAAGAAACTAGACCGCTCGTCGCACGCTCGGCGCACCTGGTTTTTTGCACCTCAAGACCGTCCGCGGCCTTCCTAAGATGGGCAGCGTCCGTAAACGCGTGCGCTTGCTCGAGCGAGCGAGCGCGCTTCGAGGTCGCGTCGCCGTCGCGTCGATCGTCGTTGAGGGAACGATATGACTGGCAGGAAGCTCACCCGCACGCGTGTACCTGGCACGCGAGCGTGCTTAGCTTACGCAGCGAGCCACGGCACTCGATGCACCCAATGCACTCGCGTGAATCATCGCGTGGGCCTTTACCTGACTGCGTTTATATTCGGAATTGCAGTGGCCTGTCTGCTGATGCTCTTTCGGCCTAGGTATAAGTATCGCGTGCATCTCGTTTCGCCTCGTCTGGCCTGGTCCGATCTGGTCTCGTCTCTCGTCTCCGCGCTCGCGTGGGTCCTTAATATCCGACCGATCTATTTTTAAGCGTGACTAGCACGTGGTACGTGCACGGGCGCGCACGCACGGTGACGCAATCCTATGGTCTTTCCCCTTTATATTTCCTCCCATAGCCGCGCTATTCCTTCCTCTCGCGGTACCCGACGATGGGACCGAGCGGAATTCGACCGATTAATCCCGCGCGGGGGGTTTATCGAGACAAATTTATCTTGATCGGAGAGATATGGCGAACGATGAATTGGATAATGTAAAAAATAACGTGTTGAGAAAATTGTGGAGAGAGAAAGAGATTATTAGAGTAAAGGAGAATAGGTAGTAATAAATATAAATAAGGTGGTATGGATGGTATGAGTGTGTTAAGGAAAAATTGTAAACTTTTGCTTCCTCATAGAGGAAGCTTTGTTTTCGTGAATTTCGTATATGAAGTTCATAATATGAACCTTTGATTGCGTATAAAGTTGGGTCTAATCAACCAAATTTAAATGATTTATATATGAAATAGGGGTAGAAGAAACCAAAGAAAAGATTGTTTTTTGAGTTTTTAATGTTAATATGTTCAGAGTGTTCTAAAATGTCGAAATATCGCATTAAAATCGCATGCGTCCGTATGTGTGTGTGTGTGTGTGTGTGTGTGTGTATGTGTGGATTTAATGTCCGTGGTTGCTCTAACTTCCGCAAATATTGAGATATCGGGCTGAATTTTTTTTTAATCAATAGAGTATCATTCAAGGAAGGTTGGTATTGAATTTAGCGATGATCGGTAAAGTGGTTCTTTAAAAAAAAAATTTTTAATTTTTTTAGAAATGTCTGTGGTATCCCTAACTTTCCCAAATATTGAGATATTGGGCTGAATTTTTTTTTAATTGATAGAGTATCATTTAAAGAAGATTGGTATTAAATTTGGCGATGATCGGTAAAGGGGTTCTTTTTTAAAAAATTTTTGAATTTTTTTAGAAATGTCCGTGGTTGCTATAACTTTTGCAAATTTTGAAATATTGGGCTATTTCTAATTTTATTATATTTTTCAGTCTTTTCTACTTCTATCTATACATATAAAGACAAATATCCTGACTGACTGACTGACTGACTGACTGACTCATCAATGCCCAGCCCAAACCCTTGAATCTAAAAACATGAAATTTGGAGTAATAATGTAATAAGACACGCAAATAGATGATAACGTATATTTATATATAACGCCAATAGATTTCCGCAACCACAGAAAGGCACGCTCATACAGCCAATCCATAGATTTCTCTTTGATATCGGCGATATCAGGGTATATCTTGACATTTGGTCAATTATTTCCCAAAAAATTGAAAAAATTTTGGATACCGGTTCCCAAAAAGATCAATAACGAAAAACTATACACTTTATATCACTCCCCGGAAAATTCCACCCCTGTTTCATATATAGATTCTTTGAAATTCGGTCAATTTTTTCCCGAAAAATTGTAAATTTCGAATACCGGTTCCCAAAAAGATCGGTAACAAAAAACTGTACATTCTATAACACTCCCCGGAAAATTCTACCCCTATTTTATATACTTTTGGTAAAAATTTGGTCGAATAATTTAAGAGTGTATAAAGAACAAACATACATACAGACATTCTATTTTATATATATAGAGATAATAAAATAATTGTACATTATATAAAAAATGTTAATCTGTTTTAATTTTTTTTTCTTTTTGTTCTTCATCCTCATTATTTTCTTTGCGCTTTTTACTTTTCTCTGCTTCATTCTCCGCTGCTTCTTTCTCCGCTGCTTTTTTCTCCGGAGCTTCTTTTTTCTTCGCAGCGTCTTTCTCCGTTGCTTCTTTCTCCGTAGCTTCTTTTTCTGCAGCTTCTTTTTTCACTAAATAAAAGATTGAATTATTTTTAAAAATATTTCCAATAAAAGGATTTTATTTTCAAATTACAATGGAAAATAATTCTTTCATCAATCACCAAAATCAACATCAACTTTCTTTTAATAATACTCTCTTTAAAAAGAATACATCCCACTATCTCAAAAATTGTAAAAGAGCAACCAAGGACATTTCTAACAAAATTCGATACCATCTATTCTTTATTAATATACTTTATTTATTAAAATGTATGCACCAGATTCTAAAGTCCAATAGGATGAGACCCAGGAGAAAATAAGTAATTAGGTTGGTGTTGAATTTAGCAAGAATCGGTGAAGGAATTACCGATTTCTGGTTATTTTTAGAAATGTCCGTGGTTTTTTATTATATTCTTCAGTCTTTTCTACACCTATTTCATATATAATACTTTAAGATTTGGTTGATTATCGATATATCTAATAATCGGTAAAAGGGTTCTTTCTTTATAAAATTTTGAATTTTTTGAGGATCGGTGAAGGGATTATCGATTTCTGTTTAAAAAGTGTATAAGATGTACATGTAATTTTATATAGAATATCATTAAAATAAAGTTGTTTTAAATTTTGCGAGAGTCGGTGAAAAGGTTATCGATTTTTGCTTAAAAAATGTGTGTTATTTGATGGATAGAATATTATTTAAGGAAGGTATTAAATTTGGCGATAATCGGTAAAAAGGTTCTTTCTTTATAAAATTTTGAATTTTTTTTAGAAATGTCCGTGGTTGCTCTAACTTTTGTAATTTTTGAAATATTGGACTATTTCTAATTTTATTATATTCTTCAGTCTTTTTTACCCTTATTTCATATATAATTCTTTAAGATTTGGTTGATCAGTTCTTGAGTTAAAGGCATTTAAAATTTTGAAAAATTCAATATAAAGAAAGAACCATTTTACCGATTATCGCCAAATTCAATACCAACCTTCTTTTAATGATACTCTATATAAAATTACATATACAACTTATACATGTAACTTTTTGAGCAGAAATCGGTAACTCCTTTACTGATTCTCGCCAAATTCAATACCTTTCTTAAATGATACTTTATCCATCAAATAATTTACACATTTTTTAAGCAGAAATCGGTAACCCTTTCACCTCGCAAATTTCAAATTCTCGAAATAAATCTCGAGACTCATATAAAGCTGTATAGAATTCGAAGGATCAGAGATTTAGATATATAAAACTCCTTCGCAGTCAGTCTATTCTTATAAATCATTTTTTCCTTCCTCAAGAAAGCAATTCAGAACAATTGTCATATATATTTCGGCAAAAAAAATTTCAAGAGATAATATTTGACAAAATAGTAAAGAATCAATTGACAATCTTTAGTATATATTTTCACGCACTTACTTCGATCGAAAGCCGAAGTATAGGAAAATCCCAGAAGCTACTCCGATCGCCAGTAAACTCGTAGTCGAAATCATGTTTCTTTTTTTGTTCAACTCGAAAGAATGTAATCTTTAATGAAGATATGCAGCGGAAAAAATTTTTCCTCAAACAAGTTTCTCTCCTCGAGCAAGACTGATGATCTTTTTAACACAAGAAAGTACTTATTTCGCGATACGACTGAAAATACCCACTTCAGTCGACTGTTGACTGCACTTTTTGCGATATGATACGATATCCTGATAACCGCCAACGATAAAAAACGATAACGATAACGATAACGATAAAAAATTTCTTATCGTTTTTAATATGGTTAGTGAATCGTTTATTTACGATACTCTATCAGAAATTCACGTTACAAAATACTTGGGATCCTATTGTAAATGTCTTATCTGCTGCACATCAGTTTCTATTGTTTTTAATATGGTTAGTGAATCGTTTATTTACGATACTCCATCAGAAACTCAGGTTACAAAATACTTGGGATCCTATCGTAAATGTCTTATCAACTGCACATCAGTTTCTATCGTTTTTAATACGGTTAATGAATCGTTTGAATCGGTTTTAGTCAATCCATTTCAATCGTTACGAATCGTGAATTAAGGAAACAGATTCATACCGATTCATTTCTTTTAATCGGTTTTTATCGTTTTGAAGAATGCCGGGAACGGGGCAACTAGCGCCAGGAGTCGGAGGCCGCTGGGCTCGGTGTTCGGTGTCCGGGGCGACTACGCCAGGAGGTCCTTATAGGAAGGGATCCCTCCAGTTACGATACTGGATTTCTCTGCTTTTCGCACAGGGGGTCTGCTTATATATTATGACTGGATGTATTTTAAATACGAGAAGCGCTTTTTATCATGCGCGGCCTAGCGGCATTGTCGCGAACTAATCACCGATTTGGTTGATGCGGATTCAATTTATAATTATATCATTGATATACGATAAAAAACGAACCGATTTGCTGCTGTAAAAAAGATGATAAGCTGTATGTCAGAAAATCCTGATAAGAAACAATAGATGTGTTGGTTCGGTTAAGTCATATACTTAAATATCGATGAGATGTCTATCATTTTATTCTTATATGTATATCCGTATTAATGCATACGGTAAAATTATTACCATAAATAACGATATATACTATATCGTGTATATACGATTGATTCAGACGGGCAATAATTGTACATATAGAAAACGATTTATAACTATAAAATTTGTATAGTTATTTCCTTATTCGGATCTAAAACGATAGAAACCGTTTCGATTCAATTAATGTTTTATCTGTCTTCTAAATATGCAACGATAAAACCGATAAGATACGATTAAAAACGATACAGATATAACCGTTTTTAATCGTTTTCTATCGGAGATGGTTACCAGGGATATTACGTATGTTGATACACAATCGATGCCAATCGTAGCGTGGAGTGCGCGGAATCATTCCGAAGCGATTAGTATTGTTGCGCCAAGCAAGAACGTGCCTCGAAAGATTTTGTTATTTCACTTGAATTGCAATTTGTCATGCACAGGTGTTCTCTGAAAATACGTTTTGCAAAGTTTATTCTTTCGCAATTTATTTCTGTTAGATATTAAATGCAATTCTTGTATTTAATTTAAGTCCTTTTCCTGTGTCGAGCTGGACTCGATAAATAATGCTTTGCAATAAATTATTCCTATATCATTTTCCAATTAAGCGCTCGAAATTAATGGATTATAATCAGCAAGCTTTATTTTTAAAATCTCTAAATTTTTCTAAATAATAAAAATTCTTTGATTTATTCGCTGCTTAGATTGAATGAAGGACATATCTTTGCTTAGTAGTGAGAAATAATTTGAACCGCAAAGAGTTAATCTAATTTAATATTTATTTATTTGGAAAGAGAATAATGGTGTCGCTTTTATCTTTGTGTAGCAATCCTTGGACGATCGTATTATATAATTTTATTCATATATTTATGTGGAATTTTTTAATATTTGATTAAAATGCATAAGATTTTTTGTCTTTTTTCAACACTTTAAAATAGTTATTTGTGTAACAAGTGAGGTAAGATGAAAATTCCCGGATGCGGTTACCGCACTCGCCTTCGGCTCGTGCGTAAACTCCGCACCCGGGAATTTTCATCTTTACACACGGCTTACACTCCCTATTTTATGTTACAAGTGCCTGGAAAGTGGTCTATCATGCACGCGTAGCGTGCGTAATGGGGCACTTTCCATGCACGTGTTGCATAAAATATATTAAACTAAATTAACACAGATATTTATTCTATGAAATTAGAGAGCTTTAAATCTTATTTGAAGTTATACCTACATGTTTTGTATAGATAGACATAATTTTATATGTAAAAATATTTAAGTATTGATAGATCTAAATTACTCTTCGATTATCATATGTTTTTGTTTTAAGTCTACTTCTTTTGGCATGTGAACTGAAGTTAATAAATTATACATCTTGGCCGCAGAGAAATCGTCTTTCCGTACGTGCTTTATCAAGTTGTATCGATCGGAGTTTACGGAGTGTAATCTTCGTTTATCTTAATCCTGTCGCTACCCTTCTACTGTCCGACTACTCTCGCCCCTTCGCCCCTTCGGAGCTCTTTCTTCGTTTTCCTACGCACTCTCGCTCCATTCTCGTTGCGCTCCTTCGTTCCGTCGTCGTCGTGGCTGGCGTCAGCAAGTTTCTTACTCCTTTCCGTTAACCATTCACATCCGGTGCGACGCGGCCGCGCAATAGCGATATCCAGGTATCGGCGAACCGCGTATTATGCAACTAACGCAATACTCTCAAATCTTTTCAGATGCGGGAGTTCCAATAATGCGTGCACACGTGGATGGCGCGGGAACGTTTCGTTTGCACGTGTTTTGCTCCGTTTACATTTAAGGAATATCGTTGCGATCGTGCCAACGCTTGCTCGCGTGTTATATTATTAAATGCTGCGACAAACTCCGCGGTGAGCAGATAAAAAAAAATGTCACAAATCAAAACTTATATACTCTTATATACGCAATCTATAATTTATAATCTTATAAGAATTCAATTTTTTTCTTGGTTGAACTATCCCAGACAACAGGCGTGTCCCAAATCGGGGCATATGACGTCTTTAAGACGTTTTATGTCCCGATTTGGGACATTGTGTTCACTGAGATACAAAACTTCGTTTAACTATATAAATGACTTCATTCAAGCAAATTTTCTTTGTTTGGAATATAATCTCAATTCAATATTATAAATTGTTGCGTATACACAAGTACGTTAATTTGACACTTTTTTCTGTGTAATGAAATTTTGACGTTCAACGCAGGATGCCTTACATTCTCTTTGCCCATTTCTTCTTTCGACGCCGTGATCTCTTCCCTTTTTTACGGGCGACATAACGTAGAAGGCATAACGGCGTATAATAAGCTTACAATTAGTTTCGGTACGTTTAAACTTCAACCTAGACCTTGGCTCCGCAGCCTCGATCCACTTCACTCTCGTCTCTCGTTGTTGCGAATTTTACGAGGAGAGAGATACGCCGAGTCCGATCCCAAGAATCATTAATCTTTGCTGCGTAAATGAAGCGTTTTCACGCTTTAATACAAAGCGATCACAGTCTGCAGACAGACGTCGCTTAGGAAATTCTCTTTTTGCTCGATTGAGTCATAGTCCGCGAGGCAAAAAAGGTTGCTTGTGTCTCTCGAATCGACCGGCGGTCGTTTAAAGCCGTAACAAATGGCTAGTGCTTTATCTCGGATCCTAAATTTACATTTTTTTAACTCAATCCCACGAATTTTCGGTTCACGTGGGTGTAGCGAAATCGGCTCGTCAACTAAACGGTCTCTTAATCGCTTCGTTAAAGATAGAGATGGAACTGTAATGAATGCAGAAAGATGAAGCAAAGCGAAATATAAAAGCCGACTAAAGAATCATTTAATGACTGCGCGTATCCGGAGAGAATTCTCCGAAACTGAGATTTTTTTAATTCAAGTTCCAGTTTTTTACATAATTCAAAATATTAGCAGAAATTAAAATTGTACCACGCCCAAGTCCTATTTTCGCTATAACGTAAAACTGAATCGATCCTAAAGAATGTAGGACTTTGACGAATTATTAAGTCTAACAATTCAACACAGTTTTATCTCAATTTATCTTTTATCTGATTGACTATGTGTTCGTTCCTTACTCACAAGCTTTTATATGATGTACCTTCGTTCACGTTTTGTACTGTTTTATGTCTTACAATTAGTACAAGTTTAATATCTGGCCTTTTTAGCTTCTATTACTAATTTTTTATTATTCTTTTTATTTATTGTATTATGTAGTCTGTAGTCTTTATCTTAATGTTAATATTATATCGAGATTGCTCAAGAAGACTTACAATTAGTAAGTCGAAACGTACAATGCGCTTCAACTTCATATTGTTGTGAATAAATCTGCATTTTTTTCTTTATCTATCTAACATCTTTTTATGCTCGTTATTGGCCGTTTGCCTTCCCTTTTAAATTTTTCTTGGATTGAGCGGTTGACTTCTTATCATATTTAATTTAATAAAGGATTTAATCCTAAAGCAGTCGCTTAACGCAAACGACTAGAAAGTGTTTTATGGACGTCATTGAGTATTAATTGTAGTAAGAGAAGTTTAGTACCTATTGCAAAACTTTAACTGGCATTACCACGCGGTGTCCGTTTCTTGCACGGTAGCGTCTCGTTTTAACGGTGGATTAAGAAGAATTATGCGCGCTAACGCGCCGTTTCCTTTTACAGGCGCACGACCCCAAGGTAATTAGCGTTTATTGCAAACAAGCTACCAAACGTTCTATAAATCAGATAGGCGTGCGCGTGAGACGGTCAAACGGCCATATTTCGAATAGTCTCGATTTTAGCGTAATTACGCGCACCAGTGAAGTATAATGTCTTAGATCCAGTTTCACCAGTGTCGGTTAACTTTTAATCTTAGATTAACTCACTCTTTGCCTCCTTCTAACGTCCCCCTTAGAAAAAGACAAAGAGTGAGTTAATCTAAGATTAAAAGTTAACCGACACTTGTGAAACTGGTCCTTAGGGCCAGTTCCACAAATGTCGGTTAACTCTTAACCTTAGGTTAACTTACTCTTCGTCTCTTTCTAAGGGGGACGTTAGAAAGAAACAAAGGATAAGTTAACCTGAGGTTAAGAGTTAACCGACGTTTGTGGAACTGGCCCCTAAAGTTACTTTCCTAACACGAGTTAACAATTTGTTTTTTTCCTAGAATATATATAAATAGATCAATTCTTCTGATTTAACAAATGCAAAATAATTTGACAAAGATATGGGAGAGATGGAGAAACCGACATGTAGTAATTCCTTTTTTGTACCGTTGCAGACTGATGAAAGCGCAGCATCCGCGGATGCAGCCAATATGGATTCCCACGTCGGTCTCGACTACATCGTGGATAATCCCGATTATTGCGTCAAGCTCGCCTCAGGTAAATTGTCCAACGTTCCCGATTCCGTAATCACGCGAGATCTCTCGCCGCGTATTAACGCCTCTATATCCCGCCGATTGCAGCGTTGGAGACGGCGTGCTCGTCCGTGAAGAAGCAAGTCGTGGAGCTGCTGTCGGCGCTGTGCGTTTATAGCCAAGACGGCAGGCAGAGAGCCATCGATACTCTTCACACGTACCAGGTGACCGTTTCTGAAAGTGAAAATACAATTTTTTTTACTGATTCGCACATTTGGACGACGGGAATGTATATAATAGCTAAAACGGCCGCAAAGGCCCGCGCACGCGAGGCGTTGCCACGAGACATGACATTTCAGATGCAGAAGAAGTGGTCGCGTACCTGCCGCGTAAAATAACCGTGTGCCGCGCTTAGGTAAAAGTCACGGTTCAAGGTCTCCCTTCGAACAAAAGAACGAAGCGCACTGCAATAATAATACTTCTCTTAAATGCGCGCACCGCAGCGCGCAAGCAAGAGTGAGTTATGCCGTAATATGCCCATTGTATAATCCCATCGCGTTGCGAAATATATTTTTATCGCGACGCGATTTGCATGCTGGAGACAGATCACCGACGTTCTCGCGATCGCGCGTTCCCCATGAGAGATAAATTCTTTCATCGTACCACGCGACGATCGATGAAAAGGGCTCGCAGAGCCGAATAAATCAACATAGGTCGGAAAATTTGGAACAAACGTGGAACGTGGAACGTGGGACGAATCCAATAAACACCAAACATCACTCAAACATCAGTTACATTACCTCTATCCCAGCATAAGTTCTAAAAGACATCTTAAAGGGCCAAAGCACATATGACAGTCGTAGTCGTGGACGTAAGTAACGCACAAGCTTTGGCGTATCCTGATCTGTCAGGTCGGGGTCTACGACCGTCGTATATCGCTACGCCATGTTATGTGCTTTGGCCCAAAGACTTCGCAAAGACGTCTAAAAGACAACATAATTTTTCAGGCGTCCTTTAGAAGCTTCTGCGAGCTGGGATGTTATAATTTCTCATTCAACAATGTATATATAAGAGCCGGTTGTCCCAATCTGTTGGTAAGCTAACTAATAGTTAAATCATATATCTATCTTTGTCTAATTACTCTAATTTAAAGAAAAAACAAAGACATATATTTAACTATTAGTTACCAACAGGTGTTGGAACAACCGGTCCTAAATGCAATATAACATGTGTGTTATATACAATAATGTAATATTCACTCACTGATGCTCAGTGTTTACTGGGAAAAGTTTACTCCTTATCAACTTTTTTCTTTATCAGCTAATGGAAAAATGTTTTCGATCCGACGCGAATGAAAGAACGCTTGACTGACTTTGTGCTCGCGCCGCGACGGAAACGCCGATATCTCGGGATACAGACGTTTCCCGGAATTGAAGGCAAGTGTGGCGAGATAACTCCGATCTTAAACGGTGACCTATGTCCAAATGCAGGAGCGGAAGGGCGAGCGTTATCGATTGCGAGTCGTGGTCGACGAGCTGCAGAAAGCGACGGCCGAGGATTACCAGACGGCACTGCTGGCGTTTATAAATTGTTTGGTCATCTCGACGCCGGTGCTCAAGGACCGCATACGTATTCGCAACGAGTTCATCGGTGAGTGAAAGAGAGCGGCACTCGAGAGTCTTCTTGGCGAATGCCATTAAGGCGCAGCTTCCTCGTCGCCGCGAGACTGACTACTTGACAGTCGCGCGCCTCTCCTCGGCGCGCAGAATTTTTTTATACAAACGGATGATGAACGAAACGATTTAACATGAAGCATCGTTCGAATGCGGCCGTAATTTATTTCGTTTTGACTTTGTAATTTAATTGAAAAAATTTGTTGACTATTTTTTTTCTTTTTGTTCTATATCTTTCTCGCTTTCATCCGTTTGAGTCATTCTCGTAAAACGTAAGATTTGCGAGATGAAATAAGCAGTTTGAGTCCGTTGGTCAGGTTGATTATTAGAAATAGTACTGACACACGACTTCCGATTTCCAATTGCAGGTCTCAAGCTCCTGCCGATCCTGAACGAGCTGCGGTGAGTACCCTACGACGATCCGGCCGGATCCGCGGCATTAACTTATTAACACCTTAACATTTGTGGAATAATAAATAATAATGAATGTATTACGAAAGGACACTTTATTGTACCCACACCTTTTCCTTCGCACACACCGCCTAATGTCACCGCGAAGATAATTACACGAAGGATTGGTTCACTAACGAAGGGAGGATCCCATCGTGACGGTATTGTCGACCCTGGACACCGATTCACTTGCATGCACTAATCCAAATAATGTTCTAATACAAAAGTGCCGTGACTTTTTGATATAACTCGAATTTCTTACTTTCCAAACTCGCAGGTTCAAATTCGCAGGTTTACGCAATGGTGTTGCATAGACGCGCAAATAGAACGTTTTATACTGCCTTAAATAATTCTGCCGTTTTGTCTGATTCAAACAAATTTTGTTACAGTACACTTGTATATACGAGCAACAACAGTTTTTTTGTTTCGTATTTCAGATTAATTCTTGTTTCCTCTAAAAGCGGCATTTTTCGAGATTACATTGAGGTGCTCGCCGATAATATTAAACGTATCGCGATTGTTATACACTGCTTATCGCAGTTGATGCTGTTTGGCAAACAGTCATTAACAAGATTAGCGCAATCGAGTAATTAGGCTAGGAATACATATTCGTTTATAAGAACGCAGGTTGCACGTATCGTTCAGAAACGTTTCCAAAATGTCTTACAAACGACTTATTACTTACATACGTTGAAATCTATAAGACAAATGTCCTGACTGACTATCATCAATGCCCAGCCCAAACCCCCTGAACCTAGAAACATGAAATTCGGGTAGTGTATTCCTCTCATGACGTAAGCACCCACTAGAAGGGATTTTTAGAAATTCGATCCCTAACGGGATGAAAAGGGGTAAAACGTGTTTCACGGATTCCTCAATATCTCTTAGGCCCGTTGATATATCAACTTGGTTTTTGCTTACAAAGAGTTACCCATACAAATGCTTAAAAACATAATTCAAGATTTTGTCCTAATCAACCCCTAAACGGGCAATTCTAAGTTCGGGGATGAATTATAGAATTCTTCGCATATACCGTAGCGAAGCACGGGTGTATCAAGCAACATGTGCTATCTGGGAAGGTGCAATGCAATTGCATCGCGATTTACGCAAAGGAGAAGATCTCTGGAGAGTAATTGATTCGGTAATGGACCACCAAAAAAAATCCCCGTACAGGAGTAAGATCATCGATAGGTGTCCCTGAAAGTTCCTGGAAAGTTCGTTTTTTGAATTACGATGGTCCTCTCCCAAAGATATATGAAATATCATCTCAATCAATGTTCGCTTTCTCACGCTAATTAATCCAACGTGTATAACGCGAGAAGAGCGCAATTCCGGAGACGACACCTTTTCATCGGTGACGAGCGATGAGCGGGAAATAGAATCGAGTGTAGAATCCAGGCGATTCGTCTCCCTCCGCGCATTCTCGGCAACATTCTTCGTGAGCGAAGACAAGAAAAGAAAGAAAGCCTAGAATAAGAAAAAATAAAAAAGTAATTAATAAATGAATATACTAAATAATATAATGAATGTTGAAAACTAAAAGATAGAAAAAAGTTTCTAATTAAAAGAAAGAAACATGCATTGATAAGAAAAAGTGTTAACTTGACTAAATATTTTTAACTAATTATTATTTTTTAATTGAAATATTTATGTAATTAAATTAAATACGACATATTAAATCTAACATGACGTAATTCGGCTCAAATACTTATAAATATTTCAATTAAAAAAATTATCAATTGAAAATATTTAGTCAAGTTAACTTTTTTCTCTCAGTGTGGGGGAAAGGGGAATCGCGGAAGGAAGATAGCTAGAGAGAAGGGATGAGAAAGGGCCGCGCGGCGTCACGGCAAGGAGAAAGGGAAGGCGAGGAAAGCCCGAATTAACTTCTCACCGGCACCGATGCACCTGCGACCGCATCTCGCGCCGCGCTGGAGCCAGAAATGCGTCCGACGTCGCGACGCGCCGGCCGGCCGGCGTTATCCGCGTTAGCTCCGAATCTCGAATCTCGGTAATCGACGGATGGCTCTTCCTCGTCGTCTTTTCCTCTCTGGAGCTTTCATCTTCGGCACCCGTCGCGCAATCGTCTTTTCGATCAGCGGTAAGGGAAAAGAAGAAAGAAAGAGGAAAAGAAAAAAGCACCAATTTCTTCCTAATGGATCCTCGATCCTCGACTTCGTTGACCTACATAGCAACTGATGTCTCGCGCGGAATAAGCTAACGAGTGTCCACGCAGTATTGTAAAAATATTATTGATTGTTCTCGAAGAAATATTTTCGATGCATCTCATCGATAAATCTTATCGGCATGTGATTTTTTGTCGAGAAACCGGAACGTTCCTCGTGTGCTTCCAAATCGGGGTGTTTCTACGTTTTGGATATTTCGCAAAATCTACTTCATTTGCGTAATCTATTATACTTTTACTTCGTGAGGTTTTATTCCGGCGAGGCCAGGGTTCAGATGTCTGCTTCGCTACGCGCGACGCGCGAAGATTTCGAGTATTTTAGGGGAGAGAAGAAAGCGTTTTAGAGAATTCTATTCTCTTTTTGCTCCTCTACGACGGTCCACGCGGAGAGCGTGCCGGCATCGCTTTCTGTGAGTCATTGCCGTGCTCACATTCGTGTTCTTCGTTATCCACTTCTGTTTTGCTCGTGGCGAAGATCGATGGCAGGATTGGACCGCCGCGGAGAGTATTTTGGTACGCTCTCTCGGTAAGACGCACAACTGGAAGCTGCCCAGACCGTTCTGGATGCTCGAGACTTATCTCATAGTTTAAATCTCAATCGCGCGTCTCCATCTCGAGCCTTAAAATTTGAAATCGCTACTCCGCATATTTATCTATAATATAATCTGCCATGGGATCACTGGAATCGGTAAACATTTTTTTTTCTATGAAATTAAGGACTTCAACGTTGCTCTTTACAAACGTTTTTCTTTTAGCTTTACGACGGATGTATCAATGAGTGACTTAAATGAGATTAATGTCGCGAGTGATGTATTTTGAATCTGTCACGATTCAGCACATCTAGAACATTTTGCGTGGACCTCGAGCTATCTATTGGATTCGAGAATTGACGCTGAAATCGGTGGCGACTATTTCCGTGCGACTATTTCTTGAAGGCGCAAAAGCGTTCGCGGAACGCGAGCTATTCTAAAGCTTCGCGACTCGTGAAACATGCGTTCTTTATAGATTTCTGATTTGCGACTTCTTCGCGTACAGAATTTGACGCCTGCGGTGTATTTATCGTAACATCTTGTCAATCATTCTTGAGCCGGACTTACCCAGAGAATTCTTACCACAGATCAGTCGCGTTATTTATTTTGAATATTAAATTGAGGCAAACTCGCTTGGAAATATTAAATGCAAAGAAAAAATTCATCAAGTTGAGAATCAAATTTTCAAAGAATTCTCGCGAATCGAGGAGATGCTGAAAACAAGGAGGAGAAGTATAAAAATTTCAAATGTCCACGAATCAGGATGATGACGATTGTTCTTGCAGGAAAAGTCATGCGCCGGATGTGAGGGTACAGCTAGACGCCTTCGACGATCAGCGGGAGACCGACGAGGAGCTCGCGAATCACGGACCGCCCGGTATCGATCTCTCCTCTCACGTGGACGTTTTTTACGCCATCCTCGGCCAAGTGAGCGACTTCCGGCATTTCCCCGGTTTTTCCCAGCTTCCGCCAATATATTCTCGATAATTTTTTGCGATCAATCTTGGAAAAAATTAATTAATTTTAATTTTTCACCTTTGTGCGCAATTTGTCCCTTCTGCCTCGAGTAAGCGCATCGCGTTACATCGTTAACTATTCATTTGCTAAACTCCCTCGCCACTTAATTCCTATAAAAGCTATTCAAAGGCTTCTAATCGAGAAGCGAGCGCGTCGAGCGCCGCGCGTAAGAGACGTCTGACAAAACGCAGCACACCCACAGGTCGCAGACACTCCGCAGGAGATACCCTTTCTGAGCATCCTGCAGCATCTGCTGCGACTGGACCCGAAAGACGCCGCCAGCGATCTGGCGTGGGACACCGCGGAGACACTGGTGCACCGAGCCACGTTGCTGGAGAGTCGCGAGGATGCGACCAAGTTGCTGAGGTCGCCTAGTCTTCAAGTAAATACCCGTATCTTTTTTTCTATTATTTACGTCTTTCAAAAAGAAACAATATATCGAGAAGATCCACGAAATTATTTCGCAAAATAGGAGTCGTATAACGTTTCGTACAACGCTTTTCCAATCGCTTTTAAGAATTGTTGGCGTGACAAAGATAATTATGCGCAATGCTTCCACGTAAGCAAGAGTCAACGGTAAATTTATTGATTCTATCCGTTACGACTATGTTTTTCTCGGACTTTCGCCGATTATGCAATCGACGGCGACACATACCCGTCGACGAAGGGAGACGCGACGCAACGATGTGGCACCCGCGTTACATCAGATCAGTTTAAATCTCCGCGGCCACACTCGCGGGAGATCGTCAATGTCAACCGCGTAGGCTAATGTAACACCGGCCGTGTATACTTTTACTTTCTGACCGTACTTGACCGAAAGACGCGAGTCCATAAAAGAAGAAACCCGTACCACGCTTCGCGTCGATGAATCACGAAGCCGTGCGTTCACACATGCCTTCCGTCAGTCGCGCAATGATTTTGCAAAGCCAGAGATTTGCTTTCAAAATGCAATTTCAAGGATTTGTCATATTCTCCTTTTTGGCTAAGGACAACAATTTAATCCTAGAATAAACAGCGCTTCCAGAACAGAGCATCCCGAAAACACATACCATAGGTCTGGGAGATCCATGTAACTTTGACAGGCTGTAACTCTGGTTCAGATTAATATTTTTGAACTTGGTTTTTGATTATTTTAAAGCTTTGAGATTTTTAGAAATATGCCTGAAGGTTTTAATATCACAAAGTGTTTTATTTCTGTCAAGTTATGAAGTTAAAACTAAATATCGAAAACAGAAAATTCCGTGTAAGTGAAGTTTCGTCTGGGCCTGGAAAACCCACGCTATGCGTTCTGTGTGTAAATAAAATATATACTTCTTATCACGCGAAATATACTTCTTGTACTTTGTGCAATCGATTACGCGTGATATAAGTAAACGAAAAACATATTCAACAATTTAACGATATTCGAACAGACGAATCTATGCTGCCACTGCCGCGGCGCCGATCAGACGTGCGGAACGTCGCGAAAAGCATCGCTGCCGGCGAACAATAGCTCGACAGTGCCTTTACCGCCACCGCCGCCACCCCCGGTTCCAGTCGCGCCACCGGGCCCGCCAAGCCCGTCGAGCGGTAGCGGTTTTGTCCTGCCGCCGCCGCCCCCGCCACCGCTTTTCGCTAACGTCGGCACATCTGATGCACCGATGGAGCCGCCGATGCCACCCCCTCTGCGCGTGTCCCCCGTCGCACGCGCGCCTACCCCCGAGCCGCCCAGCAATCACGCCAGGCTGCTGCCGCAACAAGAAATTCCCACCCCTAAAACGAAAATGAAGACTATCAACTGGAACAAGATACCTAATCATAAGGTATCTAAGAAAAGAGTTGTCGAGGATTTTAGTCACAATAAATAACGCTTTCCTCTCTAAAGATTGTCCTTGAATTAAATAAAGAACCTTAAGTTACATTAAGGAAAGAGGTAAAAAAAGAGAATAGGACAGCGGCAAAAGGGTTAGGAGAGGAGAATGGATAGAGAGAGTATTAAAAGGGAGTGATTTGGATACTATTTTATTTTATTATATTAAATTTTGTTTAATTTTGTTTTGTCTTGTTTTTGTCCCGTTTTGTTTTATTTAATATAAATACGAATTTTAAATTTTATTTAAGTTAGCTCCATTTTGCTTTATGGAGATATAAAATGGAAGTGGAAATAAAAATGTGTAAAGTGTATTGCAAATTGTAAACCAGGAGTAATTCCAAGCCGCAAGACAAGGATTAAAAAATAAAATAAATAAATAAAAGACCTTAAGTTAGAGAGAATATTATTTAAATTAAACGAAGGCAACGGCGAAAAATTACGGTGTCGAAATTCTTTTTACGTCCTAGGTGATTGGCAAACGAAACATCTGGTCCCTCGTGGCGAACGAGCATCAGAATTCCCCGATGGCGGATCTAGACTGGGCTGAGATGGAGGGCTTGTTCTGCCAACAAGCGCCGCCGATGGTACCACCGGCGACTTATTCGACCTCGTGCGGCGCCGACGCCGAACGACGTCGTCGAGAACCGACGGAGGTTGCTCTCATTTAACGCTTTTTCTCACTTTGCTTTGTAAAGAATAATGAGTTCTTATATACGTTATATTCTCGAATGTTTTCTTTTTCTAGATCGCATTACTCGACGGAAAAAGGAGTCTGAACGTTAACATTTTTCTGAAGCAGTTTCGAAGGTACGATAAGGATAACGGAAAAATTAATAAATGTTCAAAATTAAGAAAATAATTGTCTGAAAAATTGATATACATATAAGCACGTATTTTATTTTATTGTATCATTACTGTTATTATCCGCGCATTCTCGTATTCTTCATTCAGTTCGAACGAGGACATAATCCAACTGATCAAGGAGGGCGGTCACGATGACATCGGCGCGGAGAAGCTGCGTGGTCTATTGAAAATATTGCCGGAGGTGGACGAACTCGAGATGCTCAAGAGCTTCGACGGCGACAAGTCGAAGCTCGGTAACGCCGAGAAGTTCTTTCTGCAGCTTGTCCAAGTGCCAAAGTAATATTTTCCTTATATACACCTAAAGAAAGATTAATATTTTTTCCATTAAATTAAAAGAGAGTGAAATAACGACGCTATTGATCTACAGTTACAAGTTACGTATCGAGTGCATGCTGCTGAAGGAAGAATTCGCCGCGAATATGAGCTACTTGGAGCCAAGCATCAACTCGATGATACTTGCCGGTGATGACCTGATGACGAACAAACCCTTACAGGAGATGTTGTACATGGTCCTGGTGGCTGGTAATTTTCTGAACTCTGTACGTATTTGCTCGTCGCCGAACAGTTGATATGAATTCTGAACGCTGGGATGGATAAGCCAGAGTTTCGATTATCGCGTTTGCAGGGTGGCTATGCTGGCAATGCAGCGGGTGTGAAGCTCTCCTCGTTGCAGAAGCTAACCGAAATTCGCGCGAACAAGCCGGGGATGAATCTGATTCACTACGTAGCATTGGTAAAATATTGATTAGTTAGTTATGGATTGAGTGAAATCGAACATGTATATATCCAGTATGTATGTGCAATTTAAGAACTCATAGAAACGTATACTTTCGTAATTAAAATTATGTATATTTCAGCAAGCCGAGAGAAAACGGAAGGATTTACTAAGCTTCGCGAAGAATATGACTGCCCTAGAAGCAGCGACAAAGTAAAGATTACTATATGCATAACAACAATCGTGAAAGAAATGTTATTCTTACAGTAGGTATTTTTTTTTAGGACGACAATCGAACAATTGACCAACGAATTTAATAGCTTGGACACGAAGATCAAAAAGATCAAGAGTCAGATCCAACTCTCTTCGACCGAAAGCGATATACAGGAGCAGATGGCACAGTTTCTTCAAGTAACGAATATAAAGACTAATCTCAGATCTATACAATACGAGACAAAATTCTTTAGAAAGGAGTGTGAAAAGTGAACGAGACTTTTGCTTGAAATCCATAGATGGCCGAGCAAGAAATGGCGCAATTGAAGAGGGATATGGAGGAGCTCGAGGGAGTGAGACGATCGCTCGCGGAATTCTTCTGCGAGGATACGAACACATTCAAGATCGAAGAGTGCTTCAGGATATTCCATCAGTTCTGTCAGAAGTTCAACCAGGCGGTTGCAGAGAACGAAAGACGGCGCATCCAGGAGGAGCAGATCCTGGCGCGTCGCAAACAGCGCGAGGAGCAATTGCTGGCGAGGAAACGACTGCGTAAGTGTATGTGTGTCCTCGCAAAAAAAATAGAACGATGAATATTTTTACAAAAACTAGCGCAATTTTGCACTTTACGACTTTTGAGCAACTACTATCCTTTTGTAAACCGAAGACTATATTATTAAGACCTCGAAATGGTGTTAAAAATAGATAAATCTCAGATTTTTTTAAAAGAGCATGTTCCTTTTCCTCCCGCCTTTCGACAGATGCTTAAGAATCGTATTCATTAAATACACAGTGAGCAGTCAAACGGAAACACCAGGCTCGGAATCTGAATCTAACTTGATGGACTATGGATTTTTCGACCTCCACACCGGTTTACCTCAGAGAAATTATAGCCGCGGCGAGGCCAAGGTAAATTCTCTGCCATATATTTACCATCTACTTGCTAATATCTAGCATGTTTGAAAAAAATAGTAGCGCCAAATGGCTAAATGAAGCGTGAATAAATATTTTGAGACAAAAGTAGAATTCATGAATTATAAAATTTGTTTTAATATTCAGAAGATGACAAAACGCGATCCTGAACACTTTTAATTTTTAATATTTTAATTTTTCGTGTTGTCGAAGTACTTTATATCTCATTTTAAAGTTAAAAATGGTCTCTTGAAATCTTCAAAACAAAAGAAACTTTAATATCAAACAGGGTAAAAAAATCTTTGATGATATTTCTAGATAAGAAGATTACAAAGCGGCGGTGTTACGTCAGACGAGGACGTCTCGGTCATCGGATCGCCGAGCATCCGACGTCGTTTAGGATCGTGTTCCGGCGGTCCCGACCAACAGTCTACCAAAGAAGACACATATTCGCCAGGTATCATACTGCAACTTGCGTTGAAAAAAAAGCGAAATTAAAAATAGTATAAGATGTCACTTTTTTGTAGTTAATAAAACTGTTGCCAATAAGAATCGAATATTTTCGAGTCATCTACAAACCTTTGTACGATCGGCTACGACTATTTACAAACAACAATGAAATCGTAATCGCAATATATATTCCATGACATTTTACTTAACAGATATCACGCCTAACGGCACGCTTCGTCGGCGCAGGAGTAGAATACCCTGCGAGGATGACGACGGAAATCTGATGGACTTCTTACGAACGTCCGGACAGGATAATACACGGGAGAGAAAATCATGGGGAAGCTTAGGTATTTTATAATGCTTGATAAATTTTACAGATATTGTTCAAATTAAATTATATTTGAAAAATATCGAAGATCGATCGTGGGCGCGGAGAGCTCGAGGGCAATCGCGAAGAGGCGATCTGCTGAACGCCGATTTTTCGGGGGATCGGGAACGACCGAGCTCACCGTCTCCTCTCGCGGAGAGTAAACCGTTCCTGCAAGAGGAGGAAGCGAAGCCAACCGGGTAAGTCGGAAATTTGTATTATCTTGACCGTCCCCGAATCGTCACTCTTACATCTAAAGACTTGAAACAAAAAGGAATGCACATACGGAAGGATAAAGAAAAACAAATAAAAGGACTATACGAAAAGTAGACCTATAAAATAGGAATCTCATCGCAGCTCGACGAAATTTGGCAGGAACATTCATATCATGCCGGAGAAAGAATTTTTGTTGACACTCATCTAGAACGGAAGCAGTGAGACGCATAAGAAGAATCGCGAGAAAGACGATAGGTGTGGGTGTGAACAGCACCAGCGTGAAAAGGTAAAAAAAATCAATGATTCTGAAGCAGATATGAATGTTTCTGCTAAATTTCGACCTGCGATGAATATCCCATTTAGATCTACTTTATGTGTATAATCTTTTAATAGAAAAAAATTCTTAGTAAAGTTTAATTTATCTTTTGGAAAATCAGGAAAGCCTGGCGACAGAAGATCGAGGCGTGGCTGTCGGAGAATGAGAAGGAAGATCGTGCGGGTGAACAGCTCCAGAAAAGAGCGAAGCAACTGCACCAAGCGAACCGACGGTCCTTCGAAGACTCGGGTGAGCAAGCTCACTTTCCGCGAATGTCGAGATAACTGTTTTAGCGTCAAGCCTTCTAATATGAGACGTGGTCCAATTACAGAAAGCGAAGGCAAGAGCTGCCCGATGAATACCTTGGCGGAAGACCAAACCATGCTTGAAGGAGCAGGGTTCTCCGAAGTTTACGACTGGCGACCGTCCGTCGAGAAAACGGACGTGATGCGCACGATGGAGGCCATTGAAGGTGCGTACAAATTATATATTTATTATAAATTTATTATAACGTCATCATTGGTAAACATTATAAAATATATTAATTGCAAATGAGCTGCGAGGTATTAGATCCGCGATTGACACAATTGACGATTTAAGCGAATATCGTTTGTTCCAGAAGCTCAACCATTATCGTCCCAGGACAAGTCTCCTTGGCGAAAATCGAGCTTAAACGTACCAAATAGTATGGAAGAAGCTGATCCGCGTTATTCCCGTAGATTTAGATCGAAACACAACACCGAGAACGCTCTCATGCCGAGCACACTGCAGGTAAGTGTAAATAGAACCAGCTTATCAAGCTTAATTTAATGATGCGTAAATGCAATAATTTATAAGCAGGAGAATGGTAGTATAACTTTTTTGAGTAAAGTCAGAAGATAGAAAAGTTAGTCCAAACGTTTTCAGACAATAAAGTTTCAAATAACTAAATTACGTCACGATGCATTCACAGGCGATCAGAGAGGAGGACAGGAAGAAAAACAAGATCAGTGACACGATAAATTTAGATGCCCCCCAGGACGAGTTGACGATCTATCTCCGGCAGCCGTATACCAAAACGCAAACACCTGTAACCCGGCGATTCTCCAAGCTCGGCAGAAAGACTTCCACGGACGAGGAAAGAGTCAGCGATAAGATCGAGATCGATTCGGACAACATCGAGACACCACCGGCAACCAGGCGGTTGTTCAGCCCGCCGAAGGAGGTAAAACCCGTGGAGAAGGAACCCTGCAAAAGGGAACGTTGCAGCAGCTCCCTCCAGAGTCGAGAAACAAAGACTGCGATATTGAAACCGATTAATCCCAGCGCGGATCTTGGTACTGGTGAGTACAAATCGGAACATAGAATATATAAACGGAATGTCCGTTCTCCAATTATTACGCTCTCAGTAAGCAAAATGATATAGCTAGCAGTATGTCGGCAGATTGGTAACAGATTTAATCAGACATGTCAGCAGACTAACATCAATTGCGTCCGCATTCAGCTTATGTTTTGCAAGCAAAGTCTGCTAACATAATCAGACAGTAAATTGGCAGTAGAAACCGCGCAGGCAGAACCTACTGACAGGCAGTATGAGTAGATTGGCAGCAGGAACGGCGCAGAGCCTGGGAGATTTTTGTAGGATTTGCTCGATTTCCATTGATTATGTTAGCAGACTCTTGTTACACTGCTATTGGTGTTCTTCTGATATTATGTGATATATCAGAACCGGCATCAGATCAGTCTTTCTACCGACAAAATTTGTAGCAGATACTCGGCAAGATCTGCTTTCGACAGACTTGGCTGTCTGGACTCTTATTCAGTCAAAATCCCTTATAGAAATTTAATACTGTAAGTGATTATTTGGCTAGTAATTAATTACTTATTTTGAGTATTAAAATTATTAAAAACAGTACTTTTAATACTCAAAATAAGTAATTAATCACTAGCCAAATAATCACTTACAGTATTCTGTAAGGGATTGACACATAAAAATTATTAATATATATATAATTTGCAATTTTAAAAGTTCCTTGGAATATTAATTTCCAATAAAATAATATTATATATCTTGGTTCCCAGGTAACTTCGATAGATACTCAGCGACGCGACGAACACGTAGGTACAAGAAAAGCCAAGATCCCACGGGGGACAAGGACAAGTCGGACATGTCGAGCCTCGAATTGGTTTACGACGAGAAGTCGACGGTGCAGCGGCCGAATACCCTCGTCCTCGCTGACGAGGAGATCCACCACGAGGACACGGACTCCATGCTGCGTGTCTGGCAGGATAAGCTGAAGCGGCGCGACACTGCCTCGTCATCGTTATCGTGCGACATTGACGCCGCGCTAGCGGAGATCGCGCGCTCCGGCGAAGACCTTCAACGTCTATCGCGTTCGGCGTCGACGACGACAGCGTCAACGATAATGGGCCACAGAAGCTCGCGGCTTCCGGTCAGCCAACCGCCACCGGTGGTGGCGGTGACCAACACCGTGTTGAGCCCGGTGATGCAGGAGTCGCGACCGCGGGAGCCGATTACGATGCTCGCCGAGCGGGCGGTGACGAGTCGCGAGCGTCATCGAAGCATGATCGATCCAAGTCAGGTGAAAGAAGCGGTCCGTTTGACTAGTAACCCACCCAGTCAGGTGAACCAGGATCAGGAGATCGTCAATGGCTTCCCGCGAAACGGAAGTTCGCCGCACGATCGGAAGAACGAGCAGGACGACACGCCCAAGACCGTGGAAGAAGAGAAGCGCATGGATCTGAAGCCCATCGGGGGCACGAGGGAACTCGAGAAGAGCTCCGATATTCGAATCGCAGACGATTCGCGCGATCGGTCGACGACTCGGCAAACCCCCTTGTTCCGTAGTCGATTCATTCCCGATATAAGTGTGACATCGTCGCCGCCTTCGTCCGGCAAGAGCAGAGATCAGGAATTGAACGACGAGGGCTTCGAAGAGACGCAGAGCCTCGTGTCGGAGACTTTGAGCCAGGAGACGTCCTCAGGCAATTACGAGACGGACACGCATGACTCGACGCGATGCTCGCCGGCGGAACTGGGCGGTTACGGCGGCGAGCAACGTCGGCGTAACACCATCACGGACGACCTGAATGGTCGGAGATCATCCGTCGACAAGTTACTGAAGCCGGCTTCCGATAAAACGTTCGACAAAAAGACGAGCGCGAGGAGCGCGTCGGAGAAGTCCAGTTTTCTGCCAAAGCGCACCGCGAGCGCGAAGCGCGAGTCTTCTGCGTTGAGGAAAACCGAGTCCCTGAAAAGAACCTCGAACGTTATCCCGTTGAGCGATGCGGGAATGTCGAGAGGCGAGGTGCAACGTTCCGGTTCCAGAAGCAGCTTACGCAGCTCGCGGAGCTCGCTGAACAGCGCGACGTCCGTGAACACGGTGCGAAATCTGGCCGCCAATCACGCGCATTTACGCAGCTACACCTCGGCCATCCGCGCGCTGACCAACGACTTGAGGAAGAGCAGTCCGTCGAACAGCCCGGTGCCGCCAAAGAACGCGGTTGACAAGAGGCGGCCGAGTCCTCGTCAGATTGGCGTCAGCAGGATACCCGCCAGTAGGAGCAGCAGCAGCGGCAGCAGCGTTGGACCGGCAGTGAGGAACGTTCGAAAAGCACCCGAGGTTAATATAATTTAATCGAAAACATCTGCTCTTCCTTGTAAAGCAAGCCCTTGTTGTTATTCGATATCTTCAATGTAATTTTTATCGTTGATCGGTAGGTGGTGCCTGGCATGCCAAAGGTTACGAGGGGCCGGCCAATCGCCTCGCGTAGCAGCAGCAGCGGAAGCAGCGTCGGTCATCAATCAATCTTAGGAAGTCGACCGCTTTCCGGCGATAAAACGTCCGCGACGAAAAGCAGATTAATGCAGTCGCGAGTCGGCTTGAAGAGTCACAGCTTTATGAGGCCCACGGCCGCCAGCGTCAACAAGGGTTCCACACCAAACTTGCCCAAGAGCATCAAAGTTATGGTCAAGTGATAACTCATCGATAAGGAATTGTATTCGAGAATTTTAGACCGAGAAAGATTTATCTACATATACATTTAACAATCGCGTTAGAATTAACAAAAACCGCTAGCGTTACGTAAGATCAGCCGAATCCGGAGTCTGATAATTGATAAGCTGTAAGGACAACAATTTCGACGATGTTATCACGTAAGGTAGAACTGCAAGATTAGATAATGAAAATTGTTATTCTCGCTGACTACGCCGTCTCTCACAATTGTCAAACCAAAATAAGTAAAGGCTATTATCGTCTAATTATACGCCACTATCACACCAAACAACGTGAGTGCTCGGATAAGAGGGAAATAATCAAATCTCTCTCTAGCTTTATCGCGCGCGCGACGCCCACACGTTACATGACCAAGGAAACTTTAAGGGGAACGCCCCGATCTTTTATATCCGGCGCCAAATTGAGGGAGTTTTCCTTTCAGTAGCCTAGAAGAACGTATTTGTGTATAAGGTATAATGTAACATACTCGACTAATGTGCATGTACGATATATTATATAATTCTTACCGTTAACAAAGATAAATATATATTGTAGAATATATGTCCGATAAATAAATTAACATATTACATGACAATGCAATTCGAAATTTCAATACAGAAAAAAACCGCGCGACATTATTAAATAAACTTACAATTAGCTATACATACTTTACGAAGAAAAGAACGCAAATAAAGTTTGCTGAATAATTGCAAACACGAGTAATCCGCATATTGCACTATCTTTCATATATATATTCATGTATACTTTATGCACTGTATTCAACAAGAAATATCTACATATTTTATGTACAAAAATGTAAATTAACAATCATTTTTATCAACGATCCATTTTCAAATTGCATCAAAAAACCGCGTTCCCGACAGAAATGTTTAATGAGATCACTCGGAGAGTGTGATTCGGCACCGGCGCTTCCTAAAAAGCGTAATAATTCGAAAAAACTGACCTTTTTTCGATTGTCAACGGGTTACGTTGCGTATAAATCTTTCATACGGTACGTAAATATAACATTCAGCTATAATAACGGCTAGTCAAGCCGGTGCGCGCGATCGACAGACACAGAATCAGGATCGTCTTACTTTCACCATAAACGGAATCCGCACAGCTTAGAAATAAATAACTATAAATTATATAATTAAGCCTGCTGCTCTCTACGTTTGTTGATAAAGTATAATTACCGTGAATGCGATGTAATTTTACCGTGATTTTGACGCGGGCCAATTCAGCCACCCCGATTGTTGATCTCGATAGCCATATAGAATGACACAATTTGACAAACAAAATTCAAATTTGTTAATAAATTATCAAATAAATCGACATTACACCGGGTATAACTTTCTATATAACAGAAAATCTATATAGCACGAGATCAACATTCTTCGACTATATATATATTAATTATTTTATTAACTATTATCGCTAGTTATCATCAATAAAATTAAATAGGGCGGCTGAGGAACTCGCAAACACATTTGCAATTGCATCGCCGCCGCGTCTCTCCTTTTGGTATCTTCATTTAATTTATCAGAAATGTAAAGTAACACGGGCTTTGTGACTTTTTGTTTTGTTTGGTTTTACAGCAAAGTGAAAAAAAGTAGAGAAAAGGGTTGAGAATAATGAAAAGCGACACGGGGCATTGCAAGCAACGTGCGTCAATGTCCTAAAAGGTAAGAAGATCCCAATTGCTTACGCTTCTACAATTTTAGATATAAATATCGTAACATTAAGCAAGAGTAACCGATGAATACCCTCAATGGACGAACGGAGTTCCTTTCAACGAATTAAAAGAAAATATTACAAATAATACATACAAAAATATAAAATAATAGCGCTCGGAAATCAATCGATGAAAAAAATAGAGACGCGCAAACCCGTCCAGGTTCGCGCGAGAACAGTGAAACTCGTACTCCACTCGACGACAATTGAACGATCATTCGTTCACTCGATTAACATTCATCGCTCGATAAACAGTCGCCGATGAAATCGCAAATAAAAAATTGTTCAGGTCATCTCGGCCCTCGACCCGCGATCTCGAAATCCGAGCGACACGGGACTTTGCGGAGCTAGGATAAATTCGAACTGCAAACCGAGTTCTTCCTCGACGACGATCTCAAATTCCCGAACGATCTAGATGAATCCCGAATCAATAGCAAAGACAATTTAGACAATTCCTGACAATTTACTCCGATTTTCTTTCTCCTTTTCTTTTATATTTCGATTTTCACATACCTTTGCCAGAATAAGCTGCAGTGCGAGTTCTACGAAACGTTTTCCCGGGCATATTCTTCTACCCGCTCCGAAAGGGGCCACCAACAGCGGCGAATGGGGTGCCATAGGTTTCAGCCATCTTTCTGGCAGGCACTTTGATGCGTCTTTGAAATTATCGTCACTCAATCCAGCTATCCATGTATGCAATAACACCACTGTCTACAGAAAGTTACAAGAGAGGGCAAATTATGAATAATAGTATATTGTACAACTAGTGGAAAAAGTGGTCGATTCTGAATGAGTGTGAAGTTGACCATCACACTTATTTGGGCTCGACCACTCTTCCCACGAGTTGTTCATACTATTTTTCTTAACAAGAGCGTAAAACAGGCCGCTTTTCGCGCTTGTTTTACAATTTCATTTCTCCACTAGTTGAGAAATGGCTCCATTTTTCAACTAGTGGAGAAATGGATCGTATCGCAATGGATCATTTCGCAATGATGACGTAAGCGTTGAAACAATTTCACACTCATTCAGAATCGACCACTTTTTCCACTAGTTGTACAATATACTATTCCCGATGATTGAGTGTAGAGGTATTATTAAAACTCACTCCGGGATCAAGGCGATATCCTCCCAGCTCCATAGGCTCGTCTAATATACGGGCTATGCAAGGTGTCGTAGGTACGATTCTAAAATATAATATATATAAAATACATTTTATATTCATACTTATATACATAAAAAAATATTAAAAAGTATATATAAAATTATATTTGCACATAACTTAATTGTTATTAAAAGATATATCATATAGCTGAAAAGGAAGCTCTTGACGCATATGATAACGTATTATAAAATTCAAAGATTAAAAACCTGAAGGATTCGTTGATGCATGCGCGTAAGTACTTCGCCTTTCGCAAATCGTCCACCGTGAGATCGCAACCGGGAGGCGCCAGGGACTGCGCCTCGTTGTAAAGAGTTTCTTGTACTTCAGGGTTACGGCCAATCAAGTTGAAAAGGAACACCAGCGTGTTGCCTAGCTGCAAACGTCCAACGACTGTCTTTAACCCTGTAGTAGTAATTGCATGGGTTGACAGTCCGAACGATATAATAGCAAAAACAGACGGCTAAGAAACATCTAAAAGACGCCGACGTCTCGAAGAGCGTCCCGATGATTCAAGCTCGTCTCGCGAAAAGAAACTGTCATACGCTTTTTTTTAAAACAAATTATTTATCTAGTATATATAATAAGTTATACGTTTTGTAGTCAAGTTTCTGAACTAATAAATATTATAATGTAAAATGTGTGTAAAATTGATTAAATGGTCATTTTAACATTAAAGGGTGACTTTAAAGTTTACGAATTTTTGTTATATCGCTGAAACGTAATCTAATAGTCTCTAAATAATCGCAATCTGAATAATCGCCAACTATAATAAGTACAACGTGATTCTCTCACTGTGTGTATTCCCGCTGCTATAAAGTCCACTATAGCAGCTTTCTTATCTCTCATATCGAGATCTTTCTGTCGCAAAATGGAGAGGAACACCGCCTCGACGGACTCGTCTCTTGCGTCGTCCTGCTTCTCCAACATGGTCGCCTCTACGAGATCCGAGATAATGCTAAGCAAGGAGAAAAGAACAATAAGATAACGGCTACCGATTGTTGATTTTACCAATCTTCTAGACTCCGCGCGTATCAAATTATCAAACGTGATACAGTTTGCAAATAAAAGGAATAATCTTCATTAATTTATCTCGACTCACGAAAGATAAAACGTAATTCGATATTGTAAAGCTTGAATCAATCTTCTTTCTGACTTATCAAAAATTTGAAGCAATTTTATATAGAAATGAATTCAGCGGCTTGGCAATAAAAATTCGGTGCTAATTCGACTGCGCGACGAGACCAATCGACCGTACAGCGTAACTTCAATCAAAAGTTAATAGAAAGCGAGGACACTGACTGCAAGTACGCGTGACGTACTTGTATATAGCGTCCTCGCTCTCTATTAGCTGCTTGTACGCGGATGTCGGTAGCAGCTTCCAAAGCGGCAGGCCGTAAAAGGCGTCGCGCGAGGCCGTGAAGTGAATCCTGACCGCTTCCGCTAATCTCGTTGTGAGCGTGCTGCTGGAATCCGGCTTTAGGAAGCCTAGGTGACGTCCCAGGATCAGCGTGCACGTACCTAAGAAACGAAGGGAACGAGAACAGCGAATTATTCATATGACGGATCGAAAGGTGCAGCTCTGAAACCCGAACGAGAGCCACACTTCTCTCTATCTCCGTCGAACAAAAGAATAGAAACTAAAAACAAGATATTTTTCGTAGATATCCGCGGCCGGGCGTTGCCGTAGTTTTTTTTTATTTCGGGATTATTTGAGAGAGACGGATACACGAGCTAGGAAATCGCTGGCAATTTCTACAAACGCGTGAAACCGCGTCGGCGACTTACTCTCGAGTCCCATTCTGTAAGCGAGTTCCTCGAAGCCTCTCACGGTGAAACGGCTCGCTCTACGTTCACGGATTAAGTCGATGAATCCGTCGGTGACGATATTGAGCGCCGGGAAGAAGCCAAATACAGTACCGGCACCGGTCAGCTCCGGCGTTAAGGCGGCCCGTAGCTTCTGCCATGTCACGCCTTGTCTGTCGGAGTTAGTCACTGATTACTCGGTCGTTCTCACGTTCCTAAGAATCCTACGTGATCCCGACAATCAATCGACTATTATATTTTTTTATTTTATAAGTAAAATACGATTTAATTCGTCCATTTCGTTCTCCGTCAAAAGTGTACTTTCTACTATTATATTATTCATGTTTATACGATAGCAAAATAATCGATTAAAAATCGGTCCAAGTAAGATGTAGCAGCTTTTTAATTTTTCTAATTGTTTTCTTTCTTCGGATTCGAAAGTGTTAAGAAAATATGACGATTGATCACGTAACAACCGTCAGTACACTGAGAGAAAAAAAATTGTCGCAGTTATCACAATTTCACTATAATTTTCAGTTATTTTCAGTGCAACTATATATTTTTATAGTTATTTTAGCAATCCAAAATATAGTTGACTCAATACTATATTATTGCAGTTGTCTTACTACTATATTTATTACTATATTTACTACTTTATTACTGCAATGTATTTATTATTACTACTATAAATAACTATAAAAATGACCATAATTGAAAGATCTATGCATATGAGGTTATTTTTACTAATATTATAGCAATAATAACTATAAAAATAAGAACCCCAACCATAATTATCTTACTATGTAATTATAGTCGTAAATACCAAACACTTTTCTCTTAATGTAAGAGCATAGCGAGTAAATTTGTTAAAACCCATGCAACACGTGTCGATTAATAATAGTATCACACGAGTGTCCACGTCCACCGGATTCTCCGGTAAACACGGTTCAGGGTACGAGGTATGAGCCGAAATTACATGACGCGGCCTTAAACTTGACCTCGATACCGCCGCGGCGTGGCGGCACGTAATCGGCGAGCGCTGGCGAGCGCAGCCGACTACGCGGGCAGGCTACTCACTCATTGACCAGACCAAGGTTGGTGTAACGATCACGCCGGGAGCGCCGGTAGTGGGATATGACCTCCTGCGGAGGACGAAGCGGGTATCTCGAGCCACGCTTGAGGACAGCCTCGATGTCGCGACGGGAGAACACGGAGATCACGAGGAAGTTCCACAGTGCCTCCTCCTTGCACAGCGGCCCGTATCGCCGATTCAGATCTACTCTTGAATCACGGATAACGAGCCATGTTAAAATACCATATACCGATATCCGGGCGTGTGCCGTAACGGGGCGGATCTCGGAACGTGTTGCGCGCGTCTCTCCTTCGATCGCGCTTGAACGGTGCCGATAAAGGCAGAACACCCTCGGTTCAATGCACTCTTTATTTCCCATGAAGATCACCAACGCGAGAAAACCGCTTCGACAAACGAGACGCGCATTTGAATAAGGCTGTTACTTTTGACTTCAAAGATTCAAATGCTTTCGAAGTTAACCTTTGAAGTTTAAGGTGTCTTCATCTTTGAAGTTAACTTCGAACTTTGAAGCTTTGAAACTTCGAAAAATATATTTGCGACATGAGAAATTTTATTCAGATTTTGTCATATAATTTTATAAATGTGCAGTATGTGTACCTATGCAGTACTATTGCAGTACTATTACTATTATATTAAATTAATAATTATATAATTTTGATTCTTCGAAGCTTTGAATCTTCGAAGTTGACAAAAGTGACAGCTTCAATTTGAAGACGCAACAAAATAAATTTTTGAAGCTTCGAAACTTCGATCTTCGAAGGTTTTAAATTGTCGAAGTTTCGAATCTTTGAAGGTACGAAGTTCCAATATCGAAGCAAATTATCAGCCCTGGATTTTGAACGAAAAGACGCTCGAATAAATTTCAGGGCGAAATACATCTCGTCGATCCGAAAGTTATGATCATCATTGCATCGGCAACTGTTTATCGTTGCCCGCGACGTACTCTACCGGCAGGAATGCCTGGACATAATACATATACATATACATGTACATATATGTCATATACATATCAAAATGTCCAGGCATTCCTGCCGGTCAGGACTTACGTTCATAAGTAATTCATTCAATGAATTTGAGATATCTATAAAGTTCTACGAATAATTTCTCCTCTCACAGATCTTTCACTGGCATGACATAAGCAACTTTTAACGTGATGATATAAGCAACTTTCTGCCAGAGGCTCTCCGTTTTCCTCCGTCTCTTGCAATTACAGCAACTCACCGCGATAAGATTGGAGTATCTTTGACCCTGACCCTCTAAAAAGACACGTCCGCCTTCCCCCCCTCGCCCTCGATTTAATCGCGCGGGCTTTTTACGGACCCGCGTGTAATCGGAAGCCCCCGGTTAATCGAAATGGTTAATCTATTATGCGAGTCGAATGGATGTATTAGTAATATAACGAACCGTAATATACACCCGCGTTACTCCCTTTCTTCTGCTTCTCTTCCTTCCCCTTCTCTATTCCTGTCCTCTTTCGGTCGCGCAACCTTGAGATATCATTAGCAGCAAAGAAAAGGATCTAACGCGGCGTGTTTAACGCGGCTACTATCGACAAGAGCAAAAGTCAAACTCCTTACCTTTATACGCCTCGTGGATCTTATTCAAGCGGTAGTAGCCGAAGCGGGAGTATATCCATCTGGTGCCCAAAATCGGCAGGGCGAACGGACCCGGCACGTCGCGTGCTGTTTTGAACTTTCTGCCATTGTCGCCTGCATCTGCATCTGCAAAGAGATCGTCGACTTTTAGCGGAACGGAAATTCGCGGAAGAAATTAGGAATGCCTGACGAGTAACCGAGAGAGAGAGAGAGAGAGAGAGAGAGAGAGCTTCATATCGCTCGGAGCTTTATCTTTCAGATAATTTAAATCACCTTATTTACTAATGTAAGAAACTTTTTCGATTGCTCGGATTTCTACGCGGTAACGTGATACGGTCGTGATATTGCTACCGCCATACATTACATGTTATCGATTAAGAAACTTAACTCTTAACTTGAACCCAGCGCCTCGACAAATACAACACTTGATAACGATAAAAATGATAGAGGAGGCGAAAGAAAGTCACGGGCAGGGCCATTGACTGATATCGGCGGATATCAAGGCTTGAGAGATCTCGGGGATCACTCCTCGCACTTACCGGCGTTCGTGTTGTAGTTCCTGGTCCAGAACCACCAAGGTGGTCGGTAGCCGGTAGCCAGCACCAAGATCGCGAGCAGCGCCGCGGCGATGGTCTCGAACCACGCTCCGGACAGCAGCATCCTCCAGTCGAATCCCTGCACCAAGGTGGATTAAAGAGAGACGGGAAGGACTTCTCTGTCTCTCTCTATCTCTCTCCCGACGCAATCGCGGGATCGATTCGTCTTCGCGGTAGCGGGTAGCGCGGGAGCGATTATCTCGTTACGACGCGTGAAACGCTTGTCTCTCCTTCGCGGGCACGTCGGTCGAAATATGTAGTAAGTACTACGACTGGCGCCCCGTATCTCTCGGAGCGAGTTTTGAGTCATTATTTGGACGCCTCGTCTCGCGCGCCGACTGATGCGGCGAGAAGCTTCAGATGCGTCAAGGTTTCTTCAGTTGCGCACAGGGAGAGAGAGAGGGAGAGAGACGTGGGATTAATTTTAACTCTTAAAATACTAAAAAACAAAGCTACTTTAAGCTACTTTTTATCGTAGCGGCTTCTCAAACACGTCTTGCAATTCTCTGCGTATACCTTCTCGCGGTTCGTAGCCCTACTTATAACGGCAAAGAGAATGTGGTATCTGATGATGGGATAAAACAGCGCCTCTTGCCTTTACAATCACGGACACATTACAAAGGCGTGAGGGCCTCGTGCACATCCGACGCTCAACTCAGCTGTAATTGGCGTGGACGCATTTTTCGCGATCGCCGTGCCGTGCCGTGCCGTGCCGCGCCGGTTGCACGCGCGACTCCGATAAGGCTGCACCGTTCGCGCTTTGATTTTTAACACTGAAGAAACGCGCGCGATGCCGCGCCGGTGCGAAGGGAACAATAAGCATCGCGCATTTTTCTTGGTTCTCACCGAGAAAGGGAGGAAGGGAGAGACGAAGGAGAAAAAGAAAGAGAGAGAGAAAAAAAAGAAACAGAACCAAACCAAAACGGGGTAAAGGGTGAAAAACGTGCGGATAGCAGCGACCGTTTACGTATCTTTTTGCGACTGACTGAGTGCCCCAGTGTTATTTGCGGACCGCGCGATTCCTCTATTTGCAATTCGCCGATAACGCGCTTCCAGCGTTGCCCCGATGATCCACGGCCTCCCTCCCTTTCTCTCTCTCTCTCTCTTCTTTTCTTTTTTTTCCCTCCTTCTCGTTCGCTCGTTCTGAGTCATTGACGTATCGGAGCTGTTACACGGATCGGGAAGAAAATAGTGTAAACGATAACCGTGTAACTGTGCGAGTACTGCAGTGCCGTACTGAACCGAGGACCGAGGGTGAAGGATCTATTGTGAACGGTCTACGTAAGTCATTGTTAAGTACATACGCTCGACACACTGATTTAATATTAACGCATCGACGAAGTCAATAGCATTATAACGCGAGCACAATATCAGCATTATTCTGTAACGGTGAGCGGAAAGAGAGAAGATCACCCCGCGAATTTATCGCGACCAACTCGAGGCCAAACTTTGAACTTGAATTTCTCCCCCAGATCCGCGACTCTTCACGCCAAGTGTACAACTACGGCGGAATCTATTGAAATAAATTCACTTGTATTCCCCTCTCTTTTATCGCGTGTGTACCTCTCACCGTATCTTTCGCGTTCCCCTTTATACGCTCGCGGCTAAATAAAGAGCGCGATTAAGATAATTGTGTGCTGTTTTCGGAAAAATTACAATAAATCGCTTCGTCGCTCGTCTCACCGAGGATGATCTCGGGGATAAAAACATGCGATTTTTATCGGGGAAGAAAATATCCGGGGAAATGAGTGGGGAACGCGGCAAACGGCGCCGCATTCCACGGCGTTTTCTTGTAGCGGTTTCCGTGTATACTGGACGCGTCCCGTGCCTCCTGACCGGCTACATTGTTCCTTCCTCATTAATGACTTTAATTAAACGCACCGCTACGTGAGTACCGTCTCATCGTCGGCCCCCTCCCCCTCCTCGCCGGCGATGGGAGTCTTTCAAGGATGGTATCCACCGAGGAACGCAGAACATGGTGCACACGCGATCGTCGCGTTCCGACGAAGCCGCATTCTTCCCCAATAACATGATTCCGATCTTTGTTTACCTTTTACCTCACATTTACTTTACTCTATTACATTTTATATAGACGAACGTCTCGGAAAATCGATGAGAAAGAGCACGGCTAGCCGTGTTAAATGTCAATTCGACGCTCTCGATTCGTTAGTTTACACACTATTAGACTTGCAGAATAAATAATCGGATGTCTTAATAAAAAGCACACTGAGCACGTTGAAGGTGTTGCGAAATGAATTCTTATTTAGCGATAAGAATTATTTCTTTGTCCTCTCAAACTTATTGTAATAAGAGATAGTAAACAGCTAGAAACAATTATTATAATTAGTACAAATTTAATTTTACGTGGAATTCTTCTTTTAATTTATCTATTTTTCTTTCTAATTTACCTATTTTATTCGTACAGTATTCGAACCTACGCTTTACGAATAGACTATAATTCTTAGCTCGCTTGACTAGCGTCAATGATCAAGCTTTGGATCAAAGCTCTAATAAAGATCTAATAAAGAGTGGAGTAAAATATATCTTGCGTATCTCGCGGAGCCAGTCTCACGCTAAAAGAAAGAAGACAAAAGTGCTCGCTATCAAAAGCTTATTTCGTTCTGTTTCTCTGTCTAAATCTCTCTTACGCGATCTCTATTTTTCCGTCGTGACAACACGCATGGATTTTATCTAGAAAAAATGAGATAAGAGGGAAACCCAAACGTTGACACAACGAGGGAGGCTTCGATCGTCATCGTGCGCATGAGATGTAAATAATGGCTTTTAAACAAATTGAGAAAGAGTTATTTTTGATTATAAGCTCTTTTACGTGTATGTCTCAGGAATTTTGTGTAATTCGTTTTTTTCTTTGCAAAATTTTTAAAGATCCCACAAAAAACCGGAGTATTGTAAAATAAATAAAAATTACACAATTTCACTGGTGATTTTGCAAAATCTTAGGTTCTGTCAGTAAAATTGTGAGTTTAAATTTTTATTAATTTATAAATATATTATAAATAATATTTATATTTATCATTTTTATTCATTCCACAATATCCTGGTTTTTTGTAGGTTTCCAAGGAATTTTGTAAAAGAAAGAATTACACGAAATTTCTGCGATATACATATATGCAATGTAATGTTATTTAATTAAGAGTCACTCGTGTTCAACGTCATGTGTGTACCCTATGCATCAAGCGCATTAAACGCCCTCGTATTTACATGGGACTGGATAAAGTGTTTTCGTCCTGCTATACTGATTGGGCAAATTTCGCTCTCTCCGCCACACGCACGCACGCAATGCACGCACTGCGCGTCGTCGCGCAGCCACACCGCGGCAATCGTATAAATGATAACGAACGCCGGTAATTGTGTGCGAAGACTTTGGAATGGCAGCGTGTCGCCACCGACCAGTAAATAAAGGATTATTGCCGGGGAGCAATTGAGAAAGCGCGAGTGAGTGAAAGAAGAAGTACGGGGGAGAACGAGAAAAATAATCGGCCGGACTGCGCCCGATTACCCGTGACGAGACGCGCGGTCGCGTAGCTGGATCGTTATCTTTCTTTCCTTTCTTCTCTCCTTCCTTTTTCCTCCCTTTTCTGCCTTTCTCCGCACTCGCAAACCCGAGATATATAGCGTGCAGTTTGTAATTTCACCATGAAAACGCCCTGTGGCCCTAGAGGAGAATATCTCAGTGCCAGTTATTTCGTGAAAGATAACTGTAACGTAATAATTTCCCCCTTGATTCCCCAGAACGAACGAGTCGGATCGTCAACGACGAATCGCGATGGACCAATTCGTGATCGAAGTGATCGAACCGCGCGCGCGTGGAGAATCAATTCATTAATCAGCTTCCTTCGCGGGGAGAGCTAAGAGCTAAGAGAGCTAAATAACCGTACGGCGATCTCGTTGTTTTATCGTTTAGCTGTAGCTCCGCTTCTGTTCTAACGCTACGCCTGTCAATTAAATGAACGAGAGATGAATAATGACGTGTGCGCGCCGCGCGCCTCGTTAATGATACAGTTACGGGCTATTATTCACTTTTGTGAGAGCGCCACTCAATCATAAATTTTATTGCTGTAAGTTACTCGGCATTTTTTCCCCACGTGTGGACGGAATTGTATATCTCGAGCAGGCCACCGGCGGCGGCGCGCGCGCGCGCACAAGACGGGTTAATTATATTCTCGTCTCGCTGTAACGCGCTGCACTTACGTAGCACGTATCATTTCGATTTTATCTATATTTTAATCCCGATTTTCCGCTTCTAACGGTTAACGTCCATTTTTGCTAATTGCAGATTAACTTTAATCTCGGCTCAACTTACTTCCTATCCTTTTCTAATTTTTAGAACTAGAAAAAGACGAAAAGTAAGTTAAGCCGAGATTGACCCTTAAAGGCTACAGTTCAAATCTCCACCATTTCAGACTCTCCAGAAATTGATGTTTTTGAACAATTTAATACGAATTATTGGCAATTTTTCTAATTCTGTTATATTCTTCAGTCTTTTCTATCCCTATATATTTTATATATAATTCTTTGGTTAATTAGACCCAGCTTTACATGTGATCAAACATCCATATATGGACCATATGTAGCCTTTAATTTAAAGATAAGGTTAATCTACATTGGTGGAAATGGACATATAAGAGGTTTAAGAGGTACGATCGATTATCTTCGAAAATACCGTCTTGCCATGGGAAAGGTTGCGTGTGGAAAATTTTATGACTTACATTCTTCCTACGTTTTATTGTCGCCCATCGGACGCGGATATCGGCGTAACGAACGATTCGAGGAAATGTTTACCGAAAGTGGAAATGATGAGAATCTTCTTGCCCCCCCTCCCCGTTCGCGGAAGAAATGCCAGAAGAAATGTAAATTCCAGACGCTCGCGGCGTAAGTAATAGTAACGAGGAATATTATCTCCATTATTTGTCGGACATACAATTATTTGCTTTCGTTCGATAACCCACTGATAAGTGCCTTCCATATACTTTATTCCGTTCGCACCGCGATTCCGGTATAGAGTAATAACACTAATAACGGACCCGAGCGCGAAATTAATCCACTCGGGGTCTCGAAATTAGAGTCAAGTCGAAGTCGCGTCATTCGCTCAGATTTTTTTATCGATGCAAATGTTACTATTATTTTAGGGTCTTTGTAATTCTCACTACTATAATAATTCTCGCTAATCGTTTCTAGCGTTAATCAAGCATATTCTGCTCGCTCTCAGACCTACGATTCTCGTTTTTTTCTAACAAAAGAAAGAAAGAGAGAGAGAGCTCTACTGTCCTTCCTCTTTCGCGAGAGATGATCACAGAGCATTGAAAAAATACGTACAACGCAGGAGCGCTGTCGATCCCGCGATTATGCGAATCGCATCTCGCCGTTTCCGTATAACGTTCCCGATTATGCGGCTTACACAGTGCTTGGGAAATTGCGGTTCCCGTTCCTCGCGATTACGACAAGCATTCACGGTACGGTTCACGGTTCACCCCCCTCGGGTGGCTGTAATCGCCATAATCGCCGCGTGCGAACATCAAGCAAATTATCGCCGCGTATCAGCGGCACTTAACATTTCGCAAATAAAATGATTGACCGCCGTCTCGATCTTGCTGCCGACTGTCTGTCGCAATTAAACGAAGGGCCTCTCCGGAAAAGAAGCGTCTCTCGAGCGCGCCGATATGTATACAGAGTGTGCCGAGAGAGATAATCGGCCTCCCGAGCGGCAAGTAAAGCGAGTGAGGTCTACAAACAAAAACCCCATTTTCGATCAGACTGGATCTTGATAGCCTAATAATATGTACAACTCTTCGTCTTAATAAACCACATGCCGTTTCTTACCATCATGAAACGCAGTCTCAACTTAAACTAGCCAGTACAATCGAAATTAAATTGATAATCAATTTAATCACGCTAATCAATTTAATTACTAATCTTTAGAATATCAGAGCTATATGACATGGAAAATACGAGATGTACACAAAAAGAAAAAAGTGTCAAATCAACACTGATATACTCGTACATACGCAATAATATACAGGGTGGTAGTTAAGTACTCTAAAAGATTTTAAGGAGTAATTCCTGACACAAATTCAAGACGAAAACTTTATATGATCATAGGTCCGAAACGGCTTAGTTAAAATACAGGGTGTCAAAGTTGAAGGAAAAATTTCATTATTTCCATGAATTTATTTTGATGAAACTTTGTGTATGTTTGAAGGACATGACATGACATGACTGATCTTTTGGGGCCATACATTATTTTTTATTCAATCAGTAGCGAACTCAAGGATAAGCGGGTACTCTTTTTACGAAAAAAAAACTGGTACGCCATTGAGTGGTTTTCGAAATTTTTGGAAATAATGAAATTTTTCCTTCAACTTTGACACTCTGTATTTTTGAAACTAAGTCGTTTCGGATCTATGAAGTTTTCGTCTTGAATTTGCGTGAGAAATCACCCCTTAAGATCTTTTAGAGTACTTAACTACTACCCTGTATAATCCTCTTATAAAAATTTCAACTTTTTATTTCAACCTTTTTTTCTTGGTTGAACTATATAAAACTTTGTTTAACTATATAAATGATTATTATTAATATGACTATTAACCATATAAATAACCATAACTTCGTTAACCATATAAATAACCATAACTTCGTTTAACTATAGGGGTATTCAAATAAGTTAGAGTTTAACGGTTTGACAGGTTATGTCGGGTTAAAGTCGGGTAAAAAGTTAATTTTTACACTTTTAACCCAAGGATTAATGTGATAGGTTAATGAGTCACTTATGTATTTTGCATAACCTTAAAGAGTAGCGCGCCCAAAGTTAATTAATTAACTTTTTACTGGACTTTAACCCGACATAACCTGTCAAACCGTTAGACTTTAACTTATTTGAATACCCCTTATATAAATTACTTCAAGCAAGTTTTCTTCGTTTAACACGACATAATCTCATTTCAAGATTATAGATTGTCCCGTATATACGAGCATATAAGTGTTGATTTGACACTTCTCTTTTTCCTGAGTATAGAAGTCTACGAAGATTTCTTCCAAGATTTCAATCGACATTTCTCTCGGAGGCCACGCGAAGGTAGACTCCGCGCCGCGCACAGGCACGAAGATTGAAGGCAGGAAAAGCCCGCGATAGATAGGTATACGACGGCGCGCAGGTTGGGTGAGAGCGTGCAACGTGCGTTGTTAGATATCGCGCGCCGAGATACGCTCGCGTGAGAGAGGATACGTATTACCGCGATAACAGGAAAAGATTGTCAGGCGGACAGCGTGTGATTGTTATCCCCGGTTTATAAACAGGGAGCCATATCTAACACCTCGCTTTACAATAACAAAGCTTTTGTTATTCAGACATGTACCTATATTGTATGCCCGCCAAACCGTAGCCGGGGCGCGCAGAAAAAGCTTATACACATCTTTTACCCCGCGTCCTCTGTCACTTTCTCGCCGATTGGCGACCTTACTTTTTACGACACCTCCTGCGTCTCGATCGCGAGAGGCTTCGGGAGAATTATATTTCAATATATTCGGCAATATTGTCTTATAATGTACTTTATCAAATTGATTGCACATCCGGAGAGCTCTATCTTTGTTTTTGTATTAATACATTTGATCGTGAGAAGAGAGCGATGCGTTCCCCAAAATCAGTGCTTTATCGCGAATTGAATAACTCTCGGTCAAGATAATATTATCGTCGATTTCAATAACAGATTATTTCGTAAGCAACGTTTTCGCGATATCTTTCGCGAATTTCTTTTTCGATTAAAGATCGAGGACCGAAAATCGCCGTAATTTCGACAAGCTCGATTCCGAATTTCGACGTCGCATGTATAATACGAAAAGAATGTATCTTACCTCACGTCAGCTGTCAACTGTCACCGTCACTGTCGCGTTCCCGTTGTTAGATAAACGTAGGGCGTTGTTTACCGCGCCGTCCGCACCGTTCTCGGAACGCAAACTCGTCGAAATTACGGCGGCTTCTGGAGAGTACCCGTATCTTTCTCTTTCTCCGATTCCTGCACAGGAGCCTCGACTTGACCGAAACACGCGAGGAGATTCCGCGCGCACTTCCGCGATCTTTCGGGATCTCCGGAACCACGGAAATCGAAATTCGCACAATCTCGTCGATTGTCACCGTGATTGCCGTAAATTACCATGGCGCGTAGGAACTCCGGCGCGACGAAAATTCGCCCTCGCGCACTCGCCTGGGCCCTCAGGTACCGCGCGCCGCCGCGCCGTCCGCAGTAACGCGATCAGCAAATCGCACGCATGTCCACGCACCGTCGTCGCTCCCCTCACGCATGTGCGTGCGTGCGTGCGTACGTGCACGTGCGTGTGTGCGCGTGTGTATGTCGCGGCGCCGCGCACCAGTCTCTCCCCCGGACGCGGCAAGACTTATCAGCGCCGAATTCTTCTCACTCTCTGTGTCTGGTCCGGTCTGGTCTGGTCTGGTCTACTTGCGCCCGCGCCGATCCTACGCGCGCGCAATCATACGTGCGCGCGCGCGCGTTATTGCTTCTCTCACGCTCACGGTTAACGCGCCGCGGCGGACCCGGAAATCCGCGGTACGCCTCGCGTGCTCGTGCCACAGGTGGTAGTAGCGGCCGATGCTCGTTCCTCGATGAATACTTGGATATGCATAAAAACGGATAGCTGCGAGCGCGCGGGCGCATACCCGGTCGTCTTATAGGGTGTCTCGTAAAAAGCGGGATCGCTCCGCGGCCAGGAATGCGTTCTTCCTCGCCGATCGATCGATCGATCGATCGATCGATCGATCCACTTGCGGTCTTCTCCTTCTTTCGAAGTTCTCTATCGGAGAGCTAATTGTCGACTGTCGCGTTTCTTTTAATATTTTCAACGTTCCTATGTTTTGATTTAATTTTTCTATTCTGGTCGAAAAAACCTGCAGGCTTCTTTTATGCATATCTTATGCATATTTTATGTATAAATTGACTAAAATTATTATTCCATTTTGATATAATTGATTTGTCTACACTATTATTCGATCCAAGTGCAGTTGAGTACTCTATATTATGTATAAAGAAATTTGAATTATAATTTTATATAGAGATTGTATTTTAAAATAAACTACATAACAAAAAATTTATTAAAATAAAATAAAGTATTTAATATTAGTTAAAAGAGCTATTGAAATTATAATTGTGGCCATTTAAAAATTATCATCAGAAATAGTTTCGCACTTTCTATAATGATAAATTTAGCTTTAACGATTTTAAAATGCGAACTTCACGTAGAGCAAGAGCTATATATTAAATGTCCACACTTAGCATTTAAATGTAGGACTATAAATACGACATATTATTCTAATGCTGTTCCCGCATTTGCGCTAGAAAATCATTGAACCGATAAACATAAACATGTGCATTAGTCACATACATGCAAAGTTTCTAGAATTAAACGCCTTGCTCGGCAAGTGTTAAATAGCTGATACAATGTTATTGATATACTGTATGTTATTGATATCTAATTCTGTAATAACCACCTCGCAATGCGAGTTATCGAGCCTTTTTAAATCGAACTTCCTCAGACATATAGACTTAAAAAAGTGAATAAAAATATAATACTGCGTGTCGAAAGAGAGAGAGAGAGAGAGAGAGAGAGAGAGAGAGAGAGAGAAAAAGAGAATGTAAAACGAATTCTCGCATGAGTAATCTTAACAAAGTATGTGGTTTTCATTTCAATATTTAGAATTGAAGTTTATAGAATAATTCTTCAAAAAATTACATCTGTTTCCAAGATCTGTCTTGGTAGGAGAATAAGGTGTTAAAAGATAGTAAAAAGGTATATTAGAAATAACTTACGGGTCTCAAGCGCATTATCATAGCCACCGTTGTCAAGGTCGATTCTGTCGGCACCGATAATAAATGTACTAGCGCGCAAATTTTTGTAGAAATTGACGAATTAGGGAAATTCGAGTGCGAGAAACCGAGGACGAGGAGTGATCGCTGATCCGTCCACTCAAACTGCTGTAACTACGATGACGACAGTGAACCGTATTGTGTACCAACTCGTTGGACAGCCACGGCGGCACTGATCCCAAAAAGTTCCTCGGGAACCCTCGTGTTTTCCAAAAACTCCGAAAGCGTGACAGGGGTTGGAGGAGGAAGAGGTCTGGCGGTGATGGAGGTGGAGGAGGTAGAAACAGAGGTGGAAGAAGAGCGAGTGAAGGATGAAGAGGAGAAGGAGGATAGAGGGAGGCCGAAGAAGAAGGAAGCGGGAAGAGAGAGAGAGAGGGCCGCCACGGACGGAGAGGGTTCCTCGGTGGGACGCACGTGGGAGGGAGAGGGAAACAAGCCCGCGACCCGGACGTACAAGTGAGATGAGTAGCGCGAGCACGGGACGAAGGAGGAAGGGCACACGGAGGCCCGGAGGAGGAAGAGATGCCGCGAGAAAAGAGAGACGAGAGAGGAGGAAAGAGGGAGATGCAGGGTGTCCGGCGAATGGAACTTCAATCGCAGTTAATTGCCGCATTGTTCAGCGAATCGATCGGATTTATGAATGGTTGGTGGCACGGCGAAAAGGCGGACCAGCGACGATCCGCGAGTTTCCCGAGAAAAGGGGTAAGACGGGGTGACGAAAGCCCCCGTCCCCCCGCTTTGCCCGCTCTTCTCTCGTCCTTCTCTCTCGCGGAGGAGTCGTGGGACGCCGGGGCCGGGGCCCGCCGGTCCATCTCCGTCTCGCGACGTCTCGGGAGACAGATTCTCTTATCTTCTTGTCCTCTCTGTTTACATGCCCCGTTCCGTGCCCTGCCCGTCGGTCCCGCGACCGCGCGCCACGACATGGTTGGCTGTCGCCAATGGCGGGGCCCCATGGGATCCAGTGGGAACCCGTGTGCGCGCAGTGGGGGTCCCGGATGACGGACGGCCCGGAACGGAGCGCAGATGGCGTTGGAACGTTCCCCGTCGAGGAGGATACGAGAGTCGCTCCTGATCCGGGCAGACACTGATCCTCGATATCCCGGCTGCCGCTACGGGATATGCCGCAACTATCTTCACCTTTGCCGTTTCTTGTCCTCTCATCTTTTTTTTCGGACAAAAATAGACATCGGGTCACCGCATGCATGTACATCCGCTTTCGGGTGTGTCATTTAAATCTTCCACCGTTAAACTTCCGTTATTTCTTCTGCTGTCCTTCATCCTTGAAGTCTGCTATCTATATCTTTTCGTACCGTATTCTCATTACTGAGGAAGAAATTTTAGAAGCTGACCCCCTAACGTATCTTTTTCGCTCCGAGATTAAAGGGTTAATTACGAAGAAATAACGAGCGGGAACGCAAAAATCCTGGGTAAGGTCGAGAAGCTATCGCTGGTACAACGTATTGTTGACCCCTGCATGTAATCAATTATCTGAGAGTATGCCGATTAGATAAATCGCTCGTGAGATTCATGAATAGAGAGATAACGCAATAGGAAGCGAAGCGGGACAAAGAAGTTTCTCTAGATCTACCGAGGGCATAAATTCTCGACTTTACTATAGTAGTCTTATTCACCAGATTCTCGTCCAGGATATTCCTCTCTCTTGACGTTTCACTTAATCGAAATCTGCACGGGATCAGATGGTCCAGGTCAGCTTCTTTAATACAAGACGTCACACAAATAGGTGTTTCATACGGAACCTAGGATAGATTATAGGCCTGTTCTTTTTAGCTGAACTTCTTGCACAGTTCATTTTTCCTCTTTTTTTCACGTTGGAGAGAAAAAGAGAAAAAAAATGAACTGTGCGAGAAGTAGAACAGACATAATATCCTGGAGACGGAGGCGTTTACAGATCTGCAGATAATCCGCGAATGAATTTGTCGGCCACGGAGCGAGTCAACCGTTCCGCGAAACGCGCGCGAGAATCGTCTCTCTCAAGTCAAATCGGAGAACACCGCACACGCGTGCTTGAGTGAGAAGTCACGGACGCGCGAGACGGCATCTAATTTGCGCAAATCGATCCCGCCGTCTCGCGGTGAATTTGCGCGGTCATGCGTAACGGCCGTCAACCGGATCGAACAACCGGCGTCGTCCCCACGAAGGGCGTAAACAACTCCGACTATAGGGAGACTGAGAGCGAGATCGGAAAAGATCGGAGTAAGACCTGGAAACCGGAGCGAGAGATTAGAGCAAACTGTCTTCTAGTCGCCAAGCGGAAAATAGACCTGCACAGGCGCGGCTTATCTAAATGTTCTAAAAACTGGAAGTGACCGGTAAATACTGGTAGCGGCGAATAAACTCAATAATTCGGGAAGAAGAGGAGACGGGTGATCGGGTGACGGGTGTAAAAACCTAAGACGGAGGGGCCTCCGCATCCTTCGGGCAGTCGCAAAATGAATTTTATAATCAGCGGATTAATATTCATAGCGTAATTAACGTCGAACGGAATATAAAAATATACGAAACGATAAGGGAAGCTTGTCCCACAAATACGTCGAAAACCGGTAATTTTGGCCCCTTGCGCTCCCCGGGACCCCCGAAGTGCTTTTATTGGAAAATGTAATTATTTCTACCGAGATTTCTCGAGAATCTACGGCTATTCGGCGGCCGAAAGGACGATCTCTTTCCATTTAAGGGTTAAATATTTGTTCATCGTCTCTCGTAATGGGTTGGAGACCGCGCTGTCCGGAGTGGAACGGACGGCCGCATAGAACGGGCTAGACCGGGTCAGGGGGAAATGATGTAGCTCTATCGCATACATAAGAGGGCGTGAACACGTGGAATGAGACGTCGATTGGAACTCGTTTCTATTCGAACGGAGTAAAACGAAGTAAAAGCGAGCGTCGAGACGGCATAGACCTGACCCGCGGAAGATACGGTGTGATATACAAGGAAGTGTATACGCACGAAAAAAATACCATAGAGCCGCTGGAGCCAAAGATCCATCGCGTACCGATATGACGTAAAATCCAGAGCCTATCCTGCTCTTCCGATCGCGTCTTTGTTTCCTTAAAAATCTATTCGGAGACATCGAATTTTAATATTTTCTTTTCATAGATTATTTCTTCCTTGAAACAACTCCTTTCTCATTATTAATATTAAGCTTTATTAATATAGCTCCAACTGTAACATGTAGTCAATAATTTAATATCAAATGCGCTTTGGACGCGTAATTGTCAAGCGTTTATTTTCGATCGTCATATCTATCAATGTAGATTAACTTTAATCTCGGTTTAACTTACTTTTTATCTTTTTCTAATTCTAACAAGAATTAAAAGATGTAAGAATTAAAAGATAAAGAGTAACTGAGATTAAAGTTAATCTACATTGATAGAAATGGACAATAGGTATCCTTATTTTCTACAAGCGAATCGACGAGATCGAAGTTTATATTTTTACAGCATCTTACAGCATATTCGACACCGAATCCGAGCGTTCCAGTCTGAATATTAACGACAGGCGCGCATTGGCTTTAATCTCGAAGCGTGAAACGCGCGTCAGTCGTGTTTCTCCGATTGCGTATGTCTGGCCGGAGCTAAGTTTCCATAAGTAGGTACAAAAATGTGCCGCAGAACGCAAAATGACCAGCGATATTAATAAGCGACACAATCGTTTTCTACGATCTAATGCGACCTCCTTTTTAAACGTCAATTCGACCCAACCGACCGGGGAAGTTTTGCAATTGCGGATTTAATTAACCCCCTGCCTTCCCGTTAATGCCCTCTTTTTTCAATTTGTTATCCGCTAAATATTACCTGGTGAATTTCTCTTTGACACTCACGACAAGTGAATCTGGTCCTAAGGCTTACAATTAGTGTCGGAAATTAAGAATGCGCGTTCAAAAGACGAGCGATGCGCAAAAATTATTTCTCAACGCAAATGCTAATTTATGAGCATTGTACCGTTAACTTGCGCAATTAATAAGGCTACTTACTGGAAAAAGAATGCGTCATGCGTTTCAAAAAGTACTTGTACAATGAGTTGGGTGAATTTTTACAGACCAGTAGCTTTAACAAGCACTCTGATATTTTTAGCTCTAAGCGTGCCTAAGAACAGGGGAATCCCTTACGGAGTAGATGAAGAAAGATGAAGAAGTATCGAATGTTCTTTGGATCGACCGGTTCTAACGTGACAGCTGTAGCTGAGAATATTATTTCTGTTATAAATTATAGTTTGCGAGACTTATGGGACAATGCGTATTCTGTGTATTATTCCTCTAGTAAATATTGAATAACTCTAAATTTTCTGTCATTCTTGAGAGAAAAATAAACTGGAATTAACGCCGCGCCGGCGTTTAGGACCAACGCTGCAACGTTAAATACTTATTGATGTGTTAAATAGCTATCATCCTGTGATTCTTGTGAATGTAACAAATATGTAAAATAATACTCCTTCTCATACAAAGTGACTGCTACAATTTACGAGCTGGTTTTATTTGAATTTTGGAAGCTTTAATTAATGATTATTTTAATACGCAATGTAGTTACAATAATTATGTGTTAAATATAAATATTAATTAATTATTCTGTAATTATTGACAAAATTGAAATAATCACAATTTTTTCCGTTACTGCATGCGGCAGCTTCAAGAAGAAACTCGGTAGGTCCAGCACACCCTGTATATGCGCAAACATCTGTTCCTACGGCGCGAAATAATCGCGCACACATAAATAAACCACGACAGGGCCAGGCGTGCGTGTCTCACGTGAAGCAACGGAAACGTGACTTGGCCGTTCACAATTCGGCGTCCCGAAAAAGTCTTCGCGGCGAAGCCCGAAGACTATCCCCGCGAAAATCTCCCGTGTGACACGCGATATTCTGCAGACGTTCCATGGGGATATCAAAAACTGTCATAATGCTTGGTGGCAGCAAACGCTAGATAGTAGATATCATTCGCGATATCCTGAATTCCTGACGCGATTTCACGCGAATATTCCGAGTAATAATGATCGAGAGAAGACATTCCAAAATTGTTGAAGATACATTTAGCGAATATTCTTTTTCTCAAAATTATATTCCGCTGCGTAGGACATGCTGGACATGGGACGTCTGTGCTGTGATGTCTGTCTGAAAAGGCGGGCTGTTGCTTAAAAAAAAAAAAAAAAACTGGTTCTTGAAGTTGGTCCCGTGTGTGTTGCTTAACCGCGTCTAATTATCACGTCGCGTTTCGAGTCCCACAGGGCGAAAGGAAACCTATTTCGTTTATGAAAAACGACGTATAGGTTCGGGATTTGAAAACGAGCAACGTGTGAAAGAGAGATAGAAAGCTGGACCACACGCTAAAAGCGATAGGTTTATTTCTTAAAGACGATCGCGCAACTAATCGGACCAAAATCTGAATTTGACCTTCTGGCTTGGCCTTCTGCTCTGTCGCGACGAATCACATTTAATTTCTCGTACCATGTTGCTTGGAATTTTAATTACCCGTCTGCAAGCGTGTGAGTGGCGACGCATTTTTCTATCGTCACATTTTCGAAAAAGAAAGAATAAACAAGATTATCCGACATTTCGTATTTGACATCAAACATTAAAAAAGAATAATCTTGAACACATCCAATAAATAAATCTTTAGAATTTTAAGAATTTTCTTTATATTATATATATATCCGTACCTTAGAGATAAAGAATCGCGTCTATTTGGCAAAACGGAGTTAATACACTGAAAAAAATTGTTAATCCAAAAAAATTTTTAGTCCGATACGTTCAACTAAACATTTTAGTTATCAGACTAAATATTTTTTCGGATTAACAAATTTTTTTTTAGTGTACATTTTTCAATATACCTACTAGAAGTTTAAATTGTAAAGGGTCTTATGTCTTTTATTACTAGTTCCTATTAATTAGAATCAAAAGCCATGCGATCAAGCTTAGGTCTTTGACAGCCTTATATTAGTTACTGTATACATATATGTCTTACATATAATTTTTCCAACAAACTGCGCGCCGATTATTTGTCGGACTTAAAACACAGTAATTGTTAGAATTAAAAACCATGGCTTTTGATTCTAATTGATTGTATATCGTTATGATCCTATCTCTCTTATTAGTTCCTATTAAGATACAATGTTTAGAAAAAGTCATATTAAACATTTCTATAGTACCTTAATTTTGGTCAGATACCGTGTGTTATTGACAGTTGTACTCTGTTAACCATGCCGGTTAAATTACATTATTAAAAACTCAATAAATCAAGTTGGTACTTTTATTTTATATCTAAAAAAAATATACAATTTTCCTTGTTTTTTTCTAAATTCATAATAATGGAGATACTATTCTTTCTCTAAGGTACAGATATAGATTATCTATATCTCTTTATCAAGCATAATTATGGGATATATCTAAAAATATAATTTATCAGAGAGCCAAGATTCTAAAAATAACAAGTGATTACACCCATATCTCGTAATCGCGGTTTAATAAAGTTTTTGCCCTCAGCCTTCGAATAAAAAATAAGTATATACAAGATGAAGAAACAGCGGAGAATAAATGAATAAAAAATGAAGTATAAAATCAAGAACGCTGGAGAATAAAAATAACATGAATAAAAATAAAGTATAAAATAAAAAAGAATAAAAAATAGAGAAGATAAAATCTATTTTTTTATTCCCGTATATAAAGAGATTTAACTCTGTTATCTGCTAAATAACTACTGACGCGTACGAATCGAGCGTGGGACGATATCGATATTTTGCCGATATACACGGGGTCAACAGTTCTTTAAGGAGTCCCCAGGTATATCGACACGAAGCAGCCGCGTGCGACGTACGCGGAACTACATAAATCACTTGCGGTTTTTGTGAAAGGAGAGGAAAAAAAGAAAGAAAGGAAGAGGTTCAACTTTTCGTTTAATAGTCCGGCTCCCATCCACCGAGCGGTAAATCCACGCACACAATTCACGTACCTTACGCGCGGCGTAAGGAGGGAACGGACACAGGTGTACGCGCGTGCATGCGTGCACGTGTATGCTGCGCCGCGCCGCGCCGCGCCAAAGAGACCTGGCCGACCAACCAGGAAGCGATCACGCACAACTGGTCACTCGCCGGAATTCTGTCGGATGCGATTACACGGCGCGATGGTTCGTTTAAAAAATGGGAATCCTCTCTCCGTTTCCCCTCCCTCTCCCATCCCTTCGTCTTTCTCTTCTTCCTCTCTTCGCGAATCGTCTGACCGCCGGCGTTATTAAAGCCTGGAATTCGCCCGAGGTTCCACCCGTTCCGGAATCGTACCTTATTCTCCTCGATTTAACTACGCAACACACGAGTAGATATTTATTCAGTGCCTAACGTTACGAAACGAAAAGAACGCGTAACGGACCTTTCACAATTACGTATGAACAATTGTTTTATTATGTGAGCTACAATAAAAGAATATTCCAGAGAAATTACATTAGGAGAGTTCACTTCTGTTGAGAATCTCCCCGGACAGCGCCATATCCAAAATTGGAAAATAAAACGTCTTAAAGATGTCTTGGACACGAGTGCTGTCTAGGTCTTTACTCGTGGTACAGCGCTGCTGAAGATGTAGGGCAGGAGCTCCGCGAAGATATCGACGTCGGGATCCAGGCAGCGGCCGAGGCCCTCGATCACCAGCATGCTGAGAATCACGCTGCTGAAGGATCCGTCCTGCTTGACTCGGTGACGGACCATCGCGGCAAATAATTCCGACACAACGGTACTTACGTTTACCTGCACGGATACCCGGGACGGCCGCGTGTGCGTCTAGTAATTACTTCTTTAAACAGGAAAAATTACACGCGGGAAGGCGTGTCCCGGCAGATCGCTGTCGACGACGCTCTTTCGACGGCCGCGCAATTCCTTCGCGATGGACTCGGATTTTTCCCGTCTATGGTGACGCCTATCTTTAGAATCGCAATAATTCGCGATTATCCATTATCGGCGTTACGATACCGGTATTAAAAACTGGTTCGTCCACCCCTCGCGCGTGTTAATATTCGCGATACGCGCTTCGTTATTGCGCGCCACAGGTATATCGTTTTTCACACGAGTGCGTTTCTCGGAGGCCGATTGATCCTGATTCAATCCGCGCGATCTTAAATAGCGTATCCGACAGCACCCGCTATATAATCACTTGCATTCATGTTGTGGCTATTATTATTATTATTCCGCGCTACGATGATTCGACATAACTGAAACACAGACTGTACCTCGTGTAATGTTTTACGTGCACGGTCGTTTAAATAAAAAAAATAAATAAATAAAAACGGGAGATCGATTCCGAGAAGCAATGCAAATCAACGCAGACAAGTCTAAAAAATTAATAACAGTTCCCAAGTACAATTTCGATCGAGCGACGACGTGGTAAATAAGGATCGGCGAAAAACGATACGTCGCTTCAGCGATCTCTCGGACTTTAAAGGGAATACCTCCTGTTACTAACGTTAAACGGATTACAAAGGTGAGACTTGACGATGTTCTTCATCGAACACTTGAATCCGTCCGGATCGGGGGTCATGTGCGAGCTATGCTCCAGGATATATTGCGCCGCCATTTCGCCCTACGTCAGATTTTGCACGTAAAACTTCAACCGCGCTCGGTCGAGAAATGTAGTAAAAAATAATCACCGAGGTGAACGAGACGGTATGCGTGTAAAACAGTAAGGAAAATAAAAAGCGACGAATGCGCGAGAGAAAGGAAGTTTTAAAAAAGCGTTGCAAAGAATGCAATTGCGCTCAAGTTTGAATTGAATTGTCTTTCTGTCTTTCTCTACAGATCGACGCGTAAGTATAGCCGATTACTCTCGCATATCATAAATATTTTATCATGTATTTTACAACGATATGATCCCCTTGCTCCGGAGAATACTGGATACCGGAAAAGATGTGCTTTGATTAAAAATAGACATCTCGCCTTTGGACCCCATATTAAAATACCGAAGAAAAGCATGCTTCGGTAACGAAGGAAAAAAGAGGAGAAAGATTAAACGTGTTCCTCCGACTTAAGTTCCCCGTTAAGAAAGCTCGAGCAAAGAGCACATGTCAATAAAAAGTGAACGTTATCTCGCCGGACTTACGTTTCCCATTAGCACCGAGTAAAAAACGTCTCGGAGATTTTGTCGGCAGCGATCATTCAAAGATACCACTAGGCCGCAGTCCAGGATGATCAGGCGTGGGTCGTGCGCCACGTAATCGGGGGTAATGACCCGCCGAAAGGTATTGAACAGGCTCGCCTTCGGGACGACCGCTTTTTCGACTAGAATGTTGCCCGGGTGCAGGTCACAATGGATGAAGTTATCCTTAAATATCTACGGTCAAACGGCGTTCACACGTTATCGTTTTCGATCGAAAGATCTACATACAGAAAAAAATAAGTGTCAAATCAAGACTTATATATGCATATTTATATACGCAACAATCTACAATCTTGAAAATGAGATTTATTGCGTCGAACGAAGAAAACTTGCTTGAATGAAATACAAACTTATATAGTGACAAAATCAAGAAAAGAAAGTTGAAATAAAAAGTCAAAATTCTTATAAGATTATATATTGTTGCGTATGTACGAGTATATAAGTTTTGATTTGACACTTCTTGTTTTTCTATATGTAATAGGACTACGAGAAATCGAATCAGTCTTCTATAAAGCTTTGCGATCAGATCTCGTTCAAATTTCAACATTGATCCTTTCAAAAGCGGAGAATTTTAACGCGCATCAACAGACGTTAATAGCAATGATAATAATAATTGGGAATCGCCCGAGTTATATTGACCATTTTAAGAACCGTCGCGATTCCGATCCTGGCGAGTCTCCGTTGTAAACCAGCGTCGTCGTGTTTGAGGTAATCGGATATGGGTGAACCCTCGTGGAAACTCTCGACGAGTATCCCGCGATGGGTCAGGTGCGTGTAAGGATGCGGGAATACGATGTCATCCCTCTTCGAGAAGTTTGCCGAAAATCTCGCGAGATTGGAGGCTTCCAGTCGCATGTCAATCTTTGCAAAAATCAATTGCACGATTTATGTCCATTTCCACCAATGTAGATTAACTTTAATTGCGGTTTACTTACTTTTCATTTTTTTCTAGTTCTTAAAATTAGAAAAAAGTAAAAGGTAAGTTAAAAATCAAAGTTAATCTGCATTGGTAGAAACGTATATTAGTTGAATGTAAACTACCGCGTTCTCGCTCACTGCTTCTGAACTACAGATTACTCAGAGGTTGAGTTAAGGCCCTGGCACATAAAAAAACTTACTGAAAGTCTTACTGCTTAAGTTTTTCTATGTGCCATAGCTTTTACTGTCTGGATTATCTCTCGTTTTCATGAAAATGAGGAAGGAAACTGTTTCTTCTTAAGTTTTTCTATGTGCCATAGCTTTTACTGTCTGGATTATCTCTCGTTTTCATGATAACGAGTAAAGCAACTCTCTGTTTCTTATTGACTTTATCTCAGAAACTCGCCAGAGTTATGCCGGCTCCAACAAATCTCAATCCCAATCAAAGAAGCCCGACTTGGCTCGTTATAACGAGATTTCTCTCGGATTACGCAGAGTGAATGTGAAGGTACTTCGTGGGAAATTACTTGATCTTCCATTATGCGCGCGAATTCGTCGATGCAATCCGTGAGACTGAGCCAACGCAATTTCGGAATGAAGTGCGTGGCGCACTTGGAAAGACCGCGCATTATCGCGATGTCCTTTCTGAAGAAAATATATATAGAGGAAATATATATTTGAGTCAACGTTTCGTAGCAGATTTTTCGAATTAATTGAATTTACGTTTGACGAAAACGTCCAGGCCAATCGAGAGTTCCTGAACATCTGATAATTGAAAATAAGATGTGTCTCTCTCGTGAATTAATAACGTTACACAAGCAGATTTTGTACTTTCTAACGACTTAGTTAGGAAGATACATAAACTCGAAATTCGACGTTTTCGTCGAAGAAAAATTGAAACATTGGCATCACGGTAGCGGCGAGACACCCGGTACTTGCAACGCGAGTATACACATCCGCGGTTCGTCGTGCCACGCGGCTTTTATCGGCAACGCGATTCAATACGTTGCCGGGAAAGACTACTAAGAATTATCTGCGCGATATCTCAAAGAGGGTACTTGAGTTGGCCTTTGATTCCGGGATGCAACACTTTTACCGCTACGGTTTGCAATTTCCTGGCACGCGGACTGGCAGGCGCGAATTCATCACTTTCATCGAGAGCTCTGTCTGAAATAATTGATACAATTAGTCTTATCTCATTCGTCATCTACAGTTATTAACACGTTGACTGTCAAATGCGAGTTAACTCGTATTTGACGATTTGGTCCATTGCTTTAGTATTAAACCTATTCATTGTCTTATTACACATTTATTAACACGTCTATTGACATAAATATTTATTATTTTTATATATTATATTTTTGGGTTTTGAATAATTTAACATACCTAACTCAAATTGGCGTCGGAGACTCTTTTCCAAATATTGCTTGGCAGTCAACGTGTTAACAAGTTGACCCTGCCACTTAGTTCGAATAAATTTAAGAGAGTGGGTATAATTGCGAAATATCACAGAGCAAAACTTATATATATTATCTTCACGTTCCTTTTTTCATTACTAAATTAATGTAATATTTCTTTTATTCCTTTTGTGATTGATTATCTTTTTGATCGATGTTTTTCTTCTAAATGAGCTTTTCCTGGATTTTAATTACATTAAATTTTTTTTTTTTTTTTAAGAAATTTTATTACTCGTAACTTTTAACAAAATTATAATTTTTGAAAACCGAATAATTGCATAATAATTTATTTATTACTTTATTTTGATCATTTCTATACGTGCGAATGTATCTTTTCTCGCATGAGATAGGAAATTCGCAACTATTTAGAAACATCTCGACAATATATCGAGTTGTTCATTTTAGGCCTGCGATCGGTTTGATTTCTCTGCGCGTATACTTGACGCGGCTAAGTATGCAAATCCACCCGGACAGGCCCAAATGTCTGCCGCGTGAACGCTTCATCGTTCCAAGTGGAAACGATAACGAAGGCTTTCGCTAAATCGCACCCGCGCGATTTCTATCGCGGCGATGTTACGCAGAGAGGAGAAGTGAAAACGCTTTCTAGCTTACTTTCCACGAAACGCGACGTCCGAGAATCCCGCGTCGCACTCAGATCGATCCACGCTTTGTACACCTGCGCATCGACACATTTTTGGGCGATGTATAGCCGCGCGAATAACATTCATCTCGTCGCATATTGGACACTGCGTGTCCGATTCGCGTACGCTTGTCGCACGCGAATCTTATTCTCCAGTCGGGGCCTATATCCTATCGGGCTGCATACCTGCGCGCAACATCCCGAGCCGATCAGTCCCTCGTCCTCGAATCTCACGAATAAGTCCCGCCAGGAAGGGCCGTACGTCTCCTCGAGCAGACGCTCCGTGTCCAGCCAAGAATGTGGCGTCACGTTTCGTTGCAGCTGCGAGAGCGTGTCGCAGATGTCTCGCGGGAAAATATCCCTCCGCGTAGATACCCACTGGCCGAACTTGACGAAAATCGGCCCGAGAAATTCGATACCTGTGGAAGAATGCAGCTACCTTGCTCGAATTGCCTTTTGCGAGATTTTCTTTCATGAGTGAAACTCTGCTGATCACCTCGTTCCGAACGGCGCAGAGATTTTTTCATTTTTTTAAATTTAAAATAAAGGTCTTAACGTCGACGATTGACGATTATATGTTATATATAACATTATTACGAATAATTATAAATGATTTATTGTGGTAACCAGGATGCGCATAGTGTAGGTCTCTTCGTCAATGACGATGACTCCGTGTAAAAAAAGTTTTGCTCTTTTTGTGGGGTACGTGTGTACACTTCACGTCAATAATGCCTTTCACCTGAAGTTAGTCGCGTTCGGGTCAGATAATAACTGAACACATCGCGTCTAGCTATTTGTGCATTATGACTTTTGGTTCAACCAAAAATGTAGTAGATCTATTGTTTGATCAATTGTGTTCAGTTATTATTTGATCCGAACGCGACTAACTTCAGGTGAAAGGCATTTTATTAATGCCGATTGTATGTACATCTCACAAAGATAAAAAATCTCTTTTTCTTATTTTTAGATCTAAGTTCTACACGAAGTCGTCATACGAAGGGACCTACTAGCGCATCCAACGTCCTCACAAAGTGGCTTGATAAAAAATTACTTATATTTTCTCAGAAAGTTTCTAAGCAGATGTTCTCATATTTTAGATTTATGAAAAATTCTGAAAAATATGTCAAATTTCTCAAATACTTTCAGAAATAATTGCATGAGAAGTTTCGAAATATTTCAGTATCTGTAGGTATGTATGAAAATTTTTGATAAATTGCGCAGATTTTTTTTTATATATTGATTTAGATTTTTACATGTGTTGGCGGGAAAAATCTGAAATATTTTATTATTATTTTGTCTAAGAAAACCGTTCCAATTTGTATTAAAAAATCAAAAAGATTCTAAACATTCTAAAAAAGTCGTAAAAATTTTCAAAAAGAAATTCGAATTAATAATATAAAAAATTCCTAAGACATTTTTTCACCAGGTTGGTAACTTCGATGTAATCTTTGTGAAGGAAATTCGAAATAAAAGAGGGACGAATGGAAAGATATGTAATATTAGAAGAACAAGAAAAAGAAGGAATAATATTCATACATTGCAAAAAATTCAAATTGGAAGTTTTATGTCTTATTATATCATTAATAAAATTGTTACGTTGCAACTTTTGAATTTTTTGCAATGTAAAAGAATATGTAAATACACACGCATCTCCACGATTGCTTTTCACGATTTACATATACGTATACGGTTTTCTCTGCCTTGCTTTACGTCTACGATTACGATAGACGTAAGAACCTATTACGTTTCGTTCTCTGCCATCAGCCAAAGTTACGCTCCCCGGTGGCGTGACTGACTAACAATAAGTGATAGCTGCCGGGTTGCCACTTATCATTCGGTAGGGGCGCGTACGTGTAGTATATATTTTTTAAATTATAACAAAAAATTATTTCTTTTTGCAATTCAGATGCTTGAAGATGAAACTAACAAGGGGAGGCCGCGAACTTGGGGGTCACCGAATTGAAAAACGTTTTTATATAGTATAGTGCTCTACCAGAAGAGTACTTGAGCAAAGGTATAGGGCGCAACGCTCAACCATTTCCGAGGAAAAAAATGTAAGCGCACGACTACTACGCTGTCAACCCGAGTTCAATTCCTGTCTCTCGCAATTTTTTTAAATTTTTTTATGCAATAAATGTTAATTTGTGTAAAATAAAGTTTATGTAATCAACAATTTCGTTTTCTCTTTTAAATTTGCACTTTTAAAAGGCAATTTTTTTTTAACTTACGCACGAAACTGAAAATAATTTTTATATTCAAATTATAACCTTACTGCCCTAGCCCTTTGCTCAAGTAATCTTCTGGTATATAGAGTACTGTACTATATAAAATTCTTTTTCAATTTGGTAACCCCAAGTCCGCAGCCTCCCCTTGTAAGATAAAATTTGGATAAGATCAAAGTACTACATAATAAAAAGAAAATATTATACTATGACTGGTATTTTCAAGTACGTTATTCTGATACGCTGTGGACACAAGATGTAACATAACATATCAAATATATTGAACACAGATTTTGCAAAGTATCCGCACAAATTTTGTCAACAGAACGTCAGGGAAAATTACTCTGTTAAAAGAATCTGTTGCGATTGACGGCAGATTGGACGAAGATTGACGACTGCGGGACATATTGTTTTATTGTAACTGTTTAAATGATGTATTCCATTGGAACGGCGACGAAATGGTAAATTCTATTCAATTTCTGCTAGCAATAGTAGCAATGTGCTATCAGATTATGTCGACGAATTCTGCTGGCAGAATACCAGTTCAACCGCAGACGCATGGTTGATGCCAAACTGCCGCTATGTTCTACTCGAATCTATTGACAATCTGCTAGCATATTGTTAACATTTTGCTTACTGGATTATACCTTTTCGCAGGATGATGGGAAAGGAATTCGTATAGGTGAAACGCGTTATCAGATACGCGGCGAGCAGGGTGGTGATAACCGAGGTCACAATCGCGATCCTCGCTAACACGAGTACCGTCTCTCGCGCGTCCGCGAGAAAACCACCCTTTTGCTTCTCTTCTTCCTTCTCCTCATCGTCGATGGGCCCCACCGTTTGTGGCTCGCGGATCTTCGCGCGAGGGTTACGGGACAACGCGGTCGAGGCGAAATTGCGGTTGGTCCACTGGTTAGGATTTTCGTTGGCGCAGCGTGTCACGGGCGGTGGGTGAAAGCGACATCCTCGAGGACGATAACGCAATCGCCATCGTGCGACGTCGTCACTGCGACGACGAAGGCTCGCAAACAGTCGCGCGAGATTCAGGCGCAGCGACATCGCCACATCCGCCAATTTTCAATAATTCATTTTTTGATTCGTAATTTTCGATCGTCGTTCCAGGACAGGTAAATTTACGTTTCGCAATCCGCGACGCCGTTCCCACGCGCGTCCATGTCGCGAATTCACGCGAAACTCGTTGCCTTTCCGCACGGTCTTACATACAGGTCTGGAAACTCTAGTGGTGGGGGATGGT
>NW_020216607.1:0-4896 GCF_003070985.1 Temnothorax curvispinosus | reverse complement strand
ACAGCTGCAAATGAAGTAAGCGCAGCAAGAGAACCAATCGGCATCGCAGAAAAGCGGCAACAATAAACTTCACATCTCCTTTTTAGAAGAGGAATATATATAAGTACCGTCTTCTGTCTGTCTGTACGCGAACTACTCATTCGTTAGTGGACCAAATTTTTACCAAAAGTATATGAAATAGGGGTAGAATTTCCCGGGGATGAAAATGTCGTGGTTAATTTTTCATTACCGATCTTTTTGGAAACCGATTCCGAAATTTTTTCAAATTTTATGAGAATTAATTGACCAAATCTCAAAGAATTGTATATGAAGTAAGAGTAGAATGTCCCAGAGAGTGCCATAAAGTGTACAATTTTTCGTTACCGATCTTTTTGGAAACCGGTTACAAAATTTTTCCAATTTTTCGGGAATTAATTGACCGAATCGCAAAGAATTGTATATGAAGTAGGGGTACAATTTCCCGGGGATTGCCATAAAGTGTATAATTTTTCGTTACCGATCTTTTTGGAAACCGGTTCCAAAATTTTGCCAATTTTTCTGGAAATAATTGACCGAATCTCAAAGAATTGTATATGCTGATTTTTTTTAAACCGCGAGTTTAATTTTTCATTAATGTACTGATTTTCTTGAAACGTTTCCAATTTTTGTTTAAAACAATATACGTAATTTTTTAAAAAATGTACATTAGAAGACGGTCAGGATGATCTATTGCTAAGAGCAGCACTAAATTATGAAATGGAAAAAGCTGCAAAGGCAAAAAAAATAAATTTTTTTTATAATTTTCAGGAATTAAATCGTTTATAGGTCGATTAGTTTTAAATGAAATATGTTATATGTAGGATTTGTTACCGATTTTCTGGAAAACGGTTTTTCTAATTTCTCGGGAAATAATTGTCCGAATTTCAAAGAGTTATATATGAAACAGGGGTAGAATTTTCCGGGGAGTGCTATAAAGTGTATAATTTTTTGTTACCGATCTTTTTGGAAGCCGGTATCAGAAATTTTTCAAATTTCGGGAATTAACCAGTCACTTTAATTCGTGACTGTCGCGAGCGATTAAGACCGGTTTTTTAAAACCAGTTACGAAATTTTTCCAATTTCTCGGAAAATAACAAGTAATTCGCGGTCAGACAGACAGACATACAGACGTCAAATACTTATATATATATATAGATAGGGGTAGAAAGAACTAAAGAATGTAATAGAATTAGAAAAAATTGCTAATAGTAAAGTGGTTTACGATTTCTGTTAAAAAAAAATATACGTGATTGCTCCAATTTCCGCAAACTTTGAGATATCAACTGAATTGTTTAATGGATAATTTTTATGGATAATTTTTTGTTACCGATTTTTAGAAACCGGTTTGGAAATTATTAAAATTTTGAGAAATAATAAGTATTAATTGACCGATTTTTTTGAAACCAGTGCCACCATTTTTTTTAATTTTTGGACGATAAGTTTAATTTTTTATTAATGGATCGATTCTCTTGAAACCGGTGCCAAATTTTTCTAATTTTTTGTTGATGATTTTGATGAAATTGGTACCACAATATTACTAATTTTATGGAGATGGCTACTATGGGATTGAAAATTGGGTTTTATGGGGTTCTATTGGTGCTCCTAATTAATGAATGAGTTTGGGGAGAAGGGAATAGATTTTGAGCCCGCGCGAAGCGCGGGCGAAAAATCTAGTTATAATAATATATTATAATGTATTTATTATACATTTTTTTATGTTTAGCTCATAAAAATGTAAGAGCAATCTGGACGCACGGTGGTCTTCTGAGTACGCAGGAAGCCATTTGGAAAGGTGTACCAATGATCGTAATGCCTTTCTTCATGGATCAAAAATCTAATGCAAGAATATTAGTAACTAAAGGCGTTGGAATATACTTGGAAATTAAAACTTTGTCCACGCAGTCCATATTAGACGCAGTTGAAGAAGTACTTTACAATGAAAGGTATTATATTTCGATCATGTTTTAACACTTATTATTTAAGCAGTAAATTAGCAATATTAGTTACATTTCAAATAATATCTGAACTCTAATGCTTAATACAGTATAATCGATTTACTAATTCCTGTAAATAGTGTTGCTTATAAAATAATAAATTATATAAAGTTTAGCTTTTTGTACTGTTTACGTGTTCTGTCATATTTCGACTTTTCCTTTAATTAAGATGCGTTTTTTAATTCTTAAATATTAACAGTAAACATTTTTTGGTACAGTTATACGAAAAACATGAAACGATTATCCAGCGAATTCCGAGATCGGCCAATACCGCCATTAGATTTAGCTGTTTGGAGTATTGAATACACAGCCCGCCATCCAAATGGAACTTTAGCAACGCCGCTGAGGTCTCAGAGCTGGGTAGAACAAAATCTGATTGATGTCTTCGCATTTTTGTTCCTTAATTTTTTTATAATATTGTTAAGTATATTCTTTGTAATGAAGCTATTGATTAGTTTTTATTGTAATTATATATACACCGCATCTAACTTACGCAAGAGTAAACAAGCGTAAGTCGTATTAAAAAGTATTAACTTTAAGTGCTGTATATGATGTTAACGTAAAGAAGTGAATATAACGTAAATATCGAAAATGATGTATCTATTAATTGCATTGATATTGTAATTAATAATAAATTTTGTTATACTAAATTGTAAAATAAATGAAGCTTATGGTAAATATTAAAAACATTTAATAAAATATTTTTGATGTATAAAAGCTCTTTTCTGACAGTAAATAATAAACAAGCGTAAGTCGTAGAAGTATTAACAGACTTTGCGTGCAACTGTTGTGTCACATGTAATGACATGTAATGTTAATGTAAAGAAGTAAAATTAATATAAATATAAGAAATGTATTAATTACATAAATATTGCAATTAACAATTAAGCGACGCGGTAGCGTCGCGACACCAAGTATTATACATAAAAAAAGATCTAGCAGACGACTAACAGAATGCAGCCAAGCTTATTCGGATTTTTTTGGGCCAATCAATTTTTCGAATCAAATATCTCAAGAAAGAAAACTGCAATCGAAAATCTGACGACACAGTTTTCTATTATATAACGTTGATACGAGCTTTCGATTTCGACCAGTCTGATTAAGATTGGTGCAGTCAATACTGAGATTTCGAAATTTTACATGTTAAAAATGTGAATTTTTCTCGAGATCTCAGTATTCTTAGCAAAAAGTTCAGATTACAGTCACACGGACACGCGTTTATACACTCACACAAAGCCAGTTTGTCCCTCAAATTCAGTGCACTCATTGTCAGTGCAACCACATTTATACGCTTACATTCTTTGACGCTGATTAGTTATCTCGCTTGTGCGTTATATACATAATTTAATTGTGTCGCGTACGCATATACCGTGCGCACCAAAAGTTCTGGAACGGCCAATTATATCTTAGAAAGTGTTGATTTATTGGAAAAATGTTTGAGATGAAAGTTGGAGGGTTTAAAGGGGGCCAATAGATGATCTTATTATTATTAGATTTTGGGTCCAGAGCCTGTGTTGGGCCCAAGTTAAATTTTTTAAATAAATACTCCCATTTTTTATTGTATTACCTTTTTCTAATTAATTTAAACAAATACACGAATATAGAAAACGGGCTAATTAAGAACCAAGCGCGATAAATGATGCGCGAAAGTTTTTTTTATTTTACATATTTTCTAACCTTGACTGCGCGCCGACTAAATTTGTCAGACTTGAAACACAGCTCCGGTTGGAGTAGTAAAATTCCCCTTTTCCCTTAATTAAATCGATTCGATTTAATTTTTGATGCTATATGCATCTAAATAAATATAAAAAAATCCATTGCGAAAAATATTACCTCAGCCAGGGTTCCATTGGATTCCCATTGGAGCCTATATTTCGAATTTTAAATCATGCTGTCTGAAAGTACGCGTAATATTACAACTAATAATAGGTTATTGCGATAAATTTTACCACATGCCACAGTGGTCGAATTGGTACGACACCTTCACGGAATGAAGGGGGTTCCAGGTTCGAACCCCTAAGGTAATATTTTTTGCAATGATTTCTTTACATTTATTTAGATGCATATAGCGTAAAAAATTAAATCGAATCGATTTAATTAAGGGAAAGGGACGATTTTACTACTCCAACCAGAGCTGTGTTTCAAATCTGACAAATTTAGTCGGCGCGCAGTCAAGGTTGGAAAATATGTAAAATAAAAATAAAAACTTTCGCGCATCATTTACCGCGCTTGGTTTATAGTTAGCCCGTTTTCTATATTCGTGTATTTTCATTGGAGCCTATACTTCGAATTTTAATTTAGACAACTTTTTTCTGTAACATTTTTTATTTGTCTAATACTTTGTGAAATATTCAAGGAAAACTTGATGGTAACTTTTTTAATATTTAGCTTACGATATCTCGATAATTGTTTGTCTGAGAGAAAAGTAGTGCAGGACTTTTTAACTTGATTTGGTTTCAAGAATATGTTGTTGCAATAGTACTCCAACTTTTTTAAATACTTGTTTATGTATCTTCTTGGAGCTCTCATGTACTATTTTTGATATATTGATATTGGGCAATATTGTCCTTTTATTATCGCTAATCGCCTGGAAAGCCAGGCTTATATAATAGGGGCATAAAACCATCGCGATTACTTCAAAAAGTTTTGCACACACAATTTATGCTCGTAGAGTTGCGAGTGCGGCTAGTCGCATAAAACACAAATTTGTTAGCTACAGATTATTGTAATTTATCGTAAGTTAAATATATAATTGTCACCTTTATGCTGTATAATTTGACTTTAAAACTCTTATTTTGTCTTTTACACAGTCACACCTCCTTCGTTTCTCTAACAATCATAAGACATTTGCAATTATAAATTTTATTGTAAATAATAGAATATT
>NW_020216606.1:0-2534 GCF_003070985.1 Temnothorax curvispinosus | reverse complement strand
CGGTCACAGTAGACGAGGCAGTAGATAGGTCGATTGACGTTCGGAACAGTACCCGATTTGATTGTCTGACGAGCTCATAACGTAGAAACTGTAATCTCGGAAACGTAGCGTCTAAACAACGCACCGATGCTTGCTTGGTACACGGGAAGGAAGAAAAAACCGCAAAAACTGGCGACCGTGACAGGACTGCGTTCATAGATGCGAATTAGACGACTGGATTGAGTGTCGGTACGAGGGAAAACGATCGTAAATTGTAGCGTGCAAAGAAATCCAGGGATTTCTTGTGCAAAATCCAAGGTTTGCTTAATGAAAACCGTTCGGTGATAGAAACTAGGCGTGCGATGAGAATTGAGGTCCGTGTGGGAACGCAATAACAACGTGCGATCAAGTCATGAAGTTGCGAAAAACGTGAATCGTGTCGTGACAAAAACAATTCGTGCAGGACGTACGGCGTTGACCGCCATGACTGATAGTGATGTGATTAAAAACACATCAAGCCAAAATTAGTTTTACGCGAAACGGAGAGCAAATTTAAGCGAAGAAAAAGGTACTGTGTTGAAAAAATTGAAAAAATTTTCAAATTCTTGATGGTGGAGCGCGAACGAATTACCAGTGTGCATTAACGATAATACGCGTGTATGAGAAATACTATAACAACGTGCGCCATATACAACGTAAAGTCGCAACAATAAAATGCGTCAATAACAATTTGCGTTCAAAGGGTACGAGTATTTCACGCGAATCGGTACACGAAAGTAACAAGCGCGGAGGAATAAGTTGATAACGATAAATACCAGGGAAAATAAAATCTCTGAAAAATAATTCAAAAAAGACACCCGTTATACCGAGGTATATTGTGGTGCCGGAAGGAGCGATCCGAGTCGTTATATACCGGGTGGGGAATAAATCGCGAGGCGCGAGAAACACCAGCCTCACATACCGGGTGAGACAAAAGGACGCGGAGTTGAAATAAAGAAAATCTTACGTTGTTCGATAGAAATTCGAAACGGTGTATTATTATTATAAAAAAGAAAGAAATTATCATACGCGAAGGGTCACACCGAGAACCGAACGAACGTCGTAAACACGTGCGTATAAGGGTAGACGTGATCGTAACGTGGTAAATTGCAAAACGCGAACGATCGTAACAAACGCTGCTATAACGTACGAGCGTTCCGCGAGTCGTAAAACGGTGATTGATTGCGCTAAAGCGTGGGATAATAATTCGAAAAAGAAGATAAGAAAAGGTGAGTGAGAGAAGAAAATTTCCGAAAACGCGAAGCTATAAAGGTAATTCACGGAAAATAGAGAGCAGCGCGAATTGTCGAAAACAACGTGCGTATCAGGGTACGCGTGATCGTAACGCTTTTCCATACGTGAAAAACAGAAGCGCCAACGATCAATTACAAACGCGGCTATAACGTACGGATATTCCGCTAGCCCATCAAACCAAGGTGATTGCCTAAGGCGACGGTTAGGAATTATAGTGGAAAACAGTCTAAAACTACGTGAGAAAAACGGGGCCAAAAACCCAGAAACGTGGTATGAAGGCGAAATCGAAATCTGAATCGGGTATGCCAAATTTACAGCATACACCCGTTAGAGCTAATACAAGATCGCAAAGATTGTCATTGGAGACACCGTTGTACGCGAACGACAATCTAATTCGACGTAGAGGCGCGAATAGACGCGGTGACGTAAACGAGATGTCGAACGACAATACTTTGTTGCAAATTAATCAGAGCGAGACGCATCAAGCGTTGAATTTGAGTAACGAACCAGCGGTTCGCAATCCAAACGCGAACGAAGACGATAGGACGGATTTGGCGAGACAAAATGCCGAATTATTAACGATGATGCATACCATGACGTTAGAATTGGAGCAAATGAGGCGTGAGGCGCGCGAAAATCGGGAATTCATCGATAACAATCGGAGCATACGCGAACTAACGGCCGATGAAAAGCGGTCGGATCAAAAAATAGAGTCCCGTGACTACAACGGTGGAGAACCCGTGAGACGACGCGACCAGCCTTTAGAATTGATACCATACGGAGCGAGATTACCGCGAGGCGGTTGGATTAAGAACCCGTTTGACGAATTAGCGTATCGGGGCAAAAACGACAAACAAAATCCGATAAGATTTTTACAAAAATTTGAAAAATTAGCGTTATACGAAAACGTGCCGGAAGAAGAACAATTGCATTATTTCGGACGTTGTATGCGCGGGGCGGCTAGTTTGTGGTTTGAATTACAAATGGCGGACGATATTGTGGAGATCAAACGTAAATTTGCGCAAACCTATTGGGGATGTCAGGCGCAAATGCGATTTAGGCAACGCGTGTATTTCGGCAAATATCGGGCGAGTCAAAAAACAAATGTCGATGGCGGAATACGCGTTGAGCGTGGCGAGACAGGCGAAAACTCTATTGCCACCGATGACCGATGAAGAAATCGTACAAACGGTCAGAGAACATTTTGACACCGATGCACAGTGGGCGGAAAGTGCCTCTTTTTGGACAAAAATCTGCTGACA
>NW_020216605.1:0-3276 GCF_003070985.1 Temnothorax curvispinosus | reverse complement strand
AAACATAATTAGTATGATCATACACACACAAATAAGTCCACCACATATATATCACAGAATGATTCATTTGCTATTGATTACGACGATGGCGGTGTGTCTGGGTCCTTATCTACTGATGTGGTAATCGTAAGTCATCGTCAAGTAAATGGTCCGACTTAATTCTAATTATAGTCATAATCTATGAAAATTTTCTAAGGAACACATGTTGCTATTATTCTCCGAAAAAAACATACGCGATTATATTTTATTAATATCAACGTTTCGTACGTTGCTGGCCTTAAGGTTCTATCCCAAACATTCGGAGAAACGACAAACTTTTCGACAAGATCTCTCTCCAATTCAAACAAGAAGCTCCGTGCAAATTGACATCGTAAATTAAAAAGAGACGAAAAGACAATCGCGTCGAGATAAAATGTTCTACGTCGTACTCTTCTTTCGTTTTCCTTTCGAGAGGAAATGCTCACACAAATGTATACACATAAATCTCTTGTTCATTAACAATAATTATATAAAATTGTGGACTCAGTGATATCAATCTGTCGATATCAACATTATGTATTATGTCATATGTATTATAATTAATTGTTGTAATATCGAGAAAACTGGTTAAGGTATCTCACTATCATTAATATTATAAATTAACTTTTTGAAAATGTTACTTTTAAAAACTTGCGTACTGTACTAATTATCGAGATAATTATCGAGTGATTTTGAAACATGTGTAACAACGATCATATTTTTTAGCAATACAGGTTTGCAAAAATTTCATATGATTACAAGCCAATGTCTCTACTCTAATAATCAGGAGAAAATATCACAATATACAGTAATACTAAAATGCAATTGATACAGTCTGCCACGATTTAGCATATTAAGCTAAATCTGTAATGTGAATGTACCATTGCTTATACATATAAGTCTACTGTTATACCGACGCAAACAATACATACTTTCAAAGATCAATTTCACCTCATTAATCATTAAACTTTTTTAAATACATTGAGTTGCGCTAGTGAAATATTTACGTATAAGCAAAACGCAATTTTTAGAGTCGATTGGATTAATGAAAAGAGCTCTTAGGCTCTCAGAAAATTTATATAAATTTTAAAGCTTTTAATTCTTGTGCCCACGATGCTAGATATCGTTCCGAAAATTAACCAATCGCATTGGTCAACTGCCGAATTGCTTAAATATGATTGGTCAATACTTTTTCTCTGTCCAAGACCTCGGAGCGACTTCTAATATCGTCAACACAAAGCTTTGGAACGCTTCGTTTGATTTCTGCCCTCCTGTATGCTCACCTTCTTATAAACACATATGCGCACTTTTGTATATAAGGGAACGCTTAGCAATTCGACTGCCTGTTCTTTGTCTGTACGTGCCGGTTGTGGATTGACTCGCAGTTATAACGGTCCTAAAACAATTTTGACTTGTGTAGCTTCAGTCGCCGAGAAATTCAGGAAACATGTATCGGCTCTTTGTGACGATGACGGTAATCACGGTATTCAACTTCGCGTCATTCAACGTGGAGTTGCATAGGTGAGTACATGCTATACACAAACGATCCATATTTATATCGACACGATGAATTATAATACCGTATAGAGATCGCGCTTCCAACTACTTGGAATCGCCGCAGAATTCGTGATAAATAATTATCAAATCAATTTCAAATAATTTTATCAAATTTGTAAGAAAAACGCATTTTGAAAGTCGGAATAAAGTGAGCAAACTAATTGCAAGAGATGCTTTGAGGATTTCTTCGAAAATCTTATTTTAAATGAGATTAGCATCAAGAAAAGAGGAATTCGCTTATTTCCAGCTATCTGTTTTTTTAAATATTTTTTTTTTATCATTTTATTCTGATCTGGGATTAGATCGCGATTGACCAACAATTAATTCTAATATGAAGGATATAGTGACGCAAGTGCATCCAGATTAATTTACTGAAACGAGCTATTGGGCTGTTAGAAGCTTAATGTTTATAGAACTTTTAAAACTCTTTATCCGCTTTACCGTCCTTCTTTTTACCTTCTTATAAAGACAAGAACGTAAACACGTACTTGTATATATAAGCAATGTTCGGAACGATAGTGATCGACTCTCTCTCTCTATTGCGCGTATCGGTTGTGGTGTCAATCGATAGGAAATGACAATAAAATCTTCTTAACTTTTGTAACTTTTATCGCCAAGAAATTCTAGAAATATGTATCGACTTTTCGCGGCAATCGTGGTACTCAACTTCGTATTAATCAGTGCGAAGTTACATATGTGAGTACATATTTATGTATACTCGCGTACAAAGATTGCACATTTATATCGACGTCCGCGTGATAAATACTGTATAGAGATCGCGCTTTCAACTTCTTGGAATCAACGCAGAATTCGCGATAAATACTTCAATAAATACGATAATTGTACACCAAATATGTAGGAAAAACGCGTTTTTAAAGTCCCAATAAAGTGAGCAGACTAAGAGATGCTTTAAGGATCCCTTTGAAGCTCTTATCTTAAGTGAAATCAGCGTTGTGTACAGAGCAATTTGCATTTAAAGTACCTAAATTACATTCTAATGCGTAAATATATAAATGCAGGTAACATTTAATTCTTAATACCAAAATGTAGCTTTAATAGTATTTAAATAAGAAGTGCTTGAAAATAATCAAATAAATTATCCGAAATTCGTAATTATGTTGTATGATATTTGTACATTCTTGTTTATATGATATTATACATATATGCGTATAACATAATGGAATGTTCTTTATGTTGTTTCTAGAATTCCGTTATACAGGACATACACCGTTGGAAAATCTTCGCCGGACAATAATATGATACAGCCCCGTTTGGTTACGGTTACTGTACCTCTGACTAATTATAAGAATATTCAATATTATGGAATTATCGGAATTGGAACTCCACCGCAAATGTTTAGAATACTTTTCGACACTGGTTCCTCAGATCTCTGGGTACCATCCAAAGACTGCAACGTTAGCCAACCTGCTTGCTGTAAGTATATCATAACATCGTTATCTCCCCGACAATCTATTATTCCTATATGTACATATGTATTAAAAAAATTAATGTTTCAAGCATTAAAATAATCTTAATAATTTTTTTCTCGTTTAGTGATTGATATCAAGTAAAAATATAAGAATAATGCTGTAGATTTCTGTCTTTTCCATTTCCATTTTAAGTAAAGTTATAAAATCTTTAATGCAACTGTTTCAAAAGTGAAACGTGGTAAAGTAAATATTGTGTAGCTAAGGTCCACAA
>NW_020216604.1:0-42319 GCF_003070985.1 Temnothorax curvispinosus | reverse complement strand
TCATCGAACTCCCGATCCTGTAAACCAGCCCGCGTTCGATAAAGTCAGGCCGTTACAACTTCATCTCTCACCATATATCCGGGTGTCCTCCAGTTTAGCCCAAATATCCATCTGATATATCTCTCATGTATACTTTCTACCTCCACCCTTTCCTTCCACCCCCACACTTCTGCCCCGTATCCAATCACTGTCCATATCAGAGTATCATACAGCCAGATCCTTCTTCTCCAGTCCTTTTTCCACATTCTTTTCCCTATCCCCCACACTTCCCTCATTACTCTCGCCGCCTTCCTTCTTCTCTCTCTGATATGTGCCTCTTGTCCCCCATTTTCCTTCAGCGTATATCCAAGATATTTAAATTCCTTAACTTCTTCTAGTTTCTTTCCTTTCCATCTCCAATCATACTTCCTCTTCCTTCCTCCTTCCTTTCTGAATCTCATTATTTTTTATTTCTCTATGCTCAATATTAGTCCCTTCTTGTCCAGGTATCCCTCTAGCCTGCTTATCATCGATTTCATGTTCCTCTTCCGCCATCAGTGCTATATCATCCGCATACATTAACGTGTAAATCTTTCCCCCTCTCAGCTTCACACCTCCCCATCCTCCTATCTTCATGTAATCTTCCAAGTCCGCGATCAATATGTTAAACAGTATCGGGCTCAATGGGCACCCTTGTCTCACGCCCTTCGCCATCCAGAATGCACCTCCACACTCTCTTCCTATTCTTACCCTACTCTTCGTTTTTCTCAATACCTCTTTAACCCTGTTTATTAAACCCTGCCTCACTCCCCTTTCTGTCATCGCCCTAATTAGTACTTCCTTGTCCACTGAGTCGAAGGCCGCCTTCAAATCTATGAAAAATACTGTCATCTTTCCTTTCTCCTTACCCAATTGTCTATTTACCAGATAATTCAGCGCGAATATCTGGTTCATCGTCCCCATCCCTTTTCTGAATCCTGCCTGGTTATCTGGAATCAAATTCTTTGTCTCGACCTCCTTCCTTAACCTTTCTGCCAGTATCGCTGTGTATATCTTGTACATTGATGACATTATTGTTATTCCTCTATAATCCTTCACCCCTCGTCTTTCTTTTTTTTTAATTATTGGGACTATTTCTTTTTCCTTCCATTGTTCCGGCCAGCTTTCCCCTCTCCAAATTTTTTTACAGATTTCCCATATCTATTTCTCCATTTCTTCTCCTCCAAATTTCCACGCCTCGTTCGGTATCCCGTCATTTCCTATTGCCTTTCCTGCTTTTAACTTCTTTATTACATTTCTTACCTCCTCCAACTCTATCTCCTCTTCTTTTCGTCTGTTCCCTCCCCCTTCTCCTTTCACTACCCTATTCTCCATCCCACCCATTAGTTCCATGAAGTACTCCTTCCATTCTTCCATCTTTATCTCTTCATTTATCCTCTTCCTTCTTTTTCTTTTTTTTTTTCTCTGCCTATCAACTCCCATACCTTTTCTTCCGTTTTCGCTTCCCCTATTTCTCTTATCATCCTTTCCTTCTCCTTTTTCTTCTTTTTTTTACACATTTCTCTGTACTCCTTTCTCTCCTCTCTGTACCTTTCCATTTCTCCTCTTCCTTTCCTCCATTTTCTCAGCTCTTTCCTCACCTCTCTTTTCTTCTCCTTACATTCTTCGTCCCACCATCCTCTTCCATTCTTCTTATCCCTTCTCCCTCCCTCATTTTCGTTCTCCTCTATTACTTTTCTTATCCTTGAGATTCCTACTTCTATCTCCTCTTGTATTTCTCCTTTTCCTCCCCCTATCGTTCCTAATCTTTCTTTAAATTGCGTTCTTCCCCCCTCGCTCCATATTCCTCTTCTTCTTACTCTTTCTCCTTCTCTTTTTCTCTGATCTTTCTCAAGTTTACCCCTCATCCATATTGTTACTGGGTAGTGATTTGAATCCACTCTTTCTCCTACCTCCAATCTTTCTACCCTTTCTCTAACCTCCTCCTCCCCTATCACGTAGTCTGTAACTGTCTCGCCTCTCCCTCCTGTGTACGTAAATTCACTCTCCTCATCTCTCTTCACGCCTCCATTTAGTATCATCCAACCTCTTTCCTCTATGAATTCCAATAGCTTTCTTCCGTCCCTATTTATTTTCTTGTCTTTTGATCTTCTCCCTCCACCTTCCACTCTTTCCTCGTCCTCCTCTTCCCAACCTCCTTCCTCCCCCGTTCTCGCATTGAAATCCCCACCTATTATAGTCCTTACTCCTTTTTCTCCCTCCTCCGTCTTATCCTTCAGACCTTCTAGCTTCCTGTCTATATCATTATTTACATAAAGTCCTATTATTCTTCATATTTCCTATCCTATCCTTATCTTACATTTGATCTTTCCTTCTTCTTCCTCTAACTTTCTTTCTTCCTTTATCTCTTCTATTTTCTTCCGTATTCTTAACAGCATACCCCCACTCGCTCTTCCTTTCTTGTTCTTCCTGGTCGCTATCTGTACTCTCCATTTGTATTCTCTTGGGATCTTCTCTTTCATCTTTTCCCACCCCCTCTCATCTAACCATGTCTCCATCATTATCACTACATCCCATTCCTTTATCGCTTCCCAGAATTCTTTATCCTTGTTTGCTATGCCCGCCACATTCCAGAAAGCCAACTTCCACATTTCCTCCTCCCTCCTGATTTTCCTTTTCCCTGTCTCTCCATTTTCGGTATCTTCCTCTCCATCTCTTCCTCCTAAGTTCTCTTCCTCATTCTCCTTTTTACCTTCTTTGTCCTTCTCATCTCCCTCTTCCATATTACCTCCATCTTCTTCCTCTCTTAGTTTTCCCCTTTTTCCTTCCACACATTTCCTTCGTTATCTCTTAATATTTCTTCATCTTCTTCCCATTTCCACCATTTTCCTTCTAATTGTATCTTTCCATATCCTACCTTTACTCTCTTACCATTTCCTCTCTCCTGCCTTGCAATGTCTTCTATATTCCATCTCATCTTTTTCTCCTTCCATGTCAGGTCATCATCTATTCCTATCCCTTTCTCTCTTAGTCTTCTTCTCTCCATCATGACCTTTCTTTTTTGTTCCAGTCCCTGCAGGCCTATTATTGCCATCCTTATACTTGCCTCTCTGTTGTCCTCTATGACCTTTTTGCAACTCACTTCCGTCTCTATTCCAATCCCCATTAAAATTTCTTTCACCTCTCTTTCTATATCGTTCCTCTTTCCTTTTGTTCCTCTTATAACTATGTTTTTTCTTCTTTCTTCTCTCTCTCTCATCTCTAATTTCTTATCTATTTCTTTTAGTTTTCTCTCTAATCCCTTCTCTCCTGCGTCTTCTTCTTTCCCTATTCCCTTCTCTTTCATTTCCGTTATTGTCTTCTCCATTTCCATTATTCTCTTCTCCATCTTCTCTCTCTCTTTCATCCATTTTTCTTCTCTCTCTTCCATGGTTTTTTTTAAATCTTCCATCTCTTGTCTTATCTCTTTCTTTTGCTCCCTCATTATCTCCAGCATCTCCTTTATCCCTTCTCTCATCTCGGTTTTTACTTCCTTTTTTATCTCCTCTATCCAGCTTCTTTCATCTCCTGTAGTTTCCTTATCATCTATTTTCTTCGGTGATTTCTGCACCTTCTTACTCCTGTTAAAGGCCCATTTTTCGGCTTCCCCGCCTTCTGTTTCCCCTCTCTTTCTCTTTGATTCTATACTACCTGTACTTCCTCTTCTCTCCCCTTTTCCCTTCTCCTGATTTTCCCCAATTAATTCTATCAATCTTGCCGCTTTTCCTTCATCCTCCGCCATTTTCCTTCAGCTATACCTATCTACCCTGCTCTTCTATTTCTCTATGAGTTTCCCTTCTATGTTCGAACCTGCCTATGCCCCCACGCGTGTCGCCGCGACAGCGCGACTTCGTGACGTCCCCGTCTATACGCTCTGCCCCTCTCCTCTGTTTTATTCTATGCCTACCTATCTGACCGTTGTTCTACCGTCACTTTTCCTTCCCCGTATCTAACCCTATCCTTTCCCTTTGACCTGCGCCCACTCACACACTCTCTCTCACTCCTCTGCTTCTCTCTCTCACCCACTCACTGCCCTCTCACACACCCTCTCACACTCCTCTTTTTCCGATTTTTTTCCAGTCACTCACACACGTGTCACTCACGAAAGCGCCGGAAACGGATGACCCGTTTTTGTAATAAATGTTTGTATTAATTTTAAACAGATCTTAACCATTTTTATTTAATTTAAGACTTATTCCTCAATTTCTTTCACTCCCAAAATCGCATAAAGTCTGATAGGAATTATAATCCTTGACCGCAAACTCACTGTAGGCGTAATAGCGTCCCTTGTGGACGTTGACCCACTATTGTAGTCTTCATAAAGTGAATTCGATTCGAGACACCCTTCCCACCCTCACCCGAGATAACTAAGAGATCTGATTACGTCCTCTCATACCCCCTCCTCTAGATAACCTTTCCTTCGCTATCCTTCAAAGTAATTCCCGTAAATTCCGGGGTTTGGATGTAACATTGCACTGGCTGAATTTTTGAAAATTCTCGTAACTATGAATGCTTTTCTAATTTATTACCAGATCCTACAACTTTATTGCATATGCCGAAATATACTAAAATCAAAACTGTTTTATTTGATCTATATTCTCATTTTGGAGTTTGTGATAGGAGTTTGTGATAGGATAGTTTGTGGAGTTCGTATTAGAGAAATATTATACATCTCAACATTAGCTACTATTATCAAAAATAAAGTATTTAATTTAAAAAATTGAAGGTGACTCACGTGACTTGAAAAAATTGATTTTATCAAAAATTGATTTCACCATTGTTTGTCCCTCTCCAGACCATAAAATTTTTACCTGAAACATTTTCTTCTAAAATTGAAAAAAATAAAAATTTTGGAGGTGATTGTTTAAAATAGGATACTCTGTATATACATATGCTTTTTGTAATTTTATATTGTAATTTAAAATAAAAAAATATTGTTTGTAATAAAATATTTTAATAAGCAGGCATACATTTTCCTGTACATCCAGCGGTCTCACAACTACAGTAAAGTGCATATTTTAATGAATTTGCGATTTATATGTATGTACGTAATAATTAAGCATGTACGCATTGTACTTTTAATGCGTTCACGAATGACAATTAATAACGCCGTTATGTTAATAAATATTTTAAGAATAAAAGACTTGTTGAGCGACTTGCTTATAAAATAAGAATTAATTAATTAAAATTAATTAACATTTATGTTTTTGCACATAACATATTATAACAATTTATAACCCTTCTTTTTTCCTTTTTCTCTTCTCTTTTTCTCTTACTCTCTCTATCCCATTTCTACATTATAATATTGATTGTGCGTAAAAAAAAATTGTTGGTCTCAAGTTACTAACAATAAGTTACAATGCTATAACGCCGAGTAGAAATTCCAATATTTAGTACAATATATCTACTTTTAGTAGCAAGATTTCGAGATCTCGAGATAACCGCATTAACCTTAAATGGACCGATTGCAATCGAGAGCTGCATCAGCGTTACATAAGAAAAGTGTAAAATGTTTACTATGTATGTTGAAATGAAAGGATATGTTTATAAAATAAACACTTTTTTTTGTAAAATACTCTGAATTCTCTCAACAATAATCAATGAATAGCCGTAAAATTAACGTAAAATACAACCCATCTTTTTAAACTGTCTTTTCCCATAATATTTTGTCGCATTAATTTTTACTTAATTTATGCCTATATATTTAAGCCTTAAAAATTGCGAAAAGTAAAAAAATCACGGTACTATCGTGTTTAGGGAAAAGATAACTGGTCCAACGATTTGATGAAAGCAAAGTCTCTCCGCTGGGTGATACGCCCGTCAACTGCCGACGTAGAAAAAAATGATTCTCAAGGTGGAAAGCAAACTTACCCTGATTAGTCTAATAAAATCAAAAGAAAGAAAATTAAGCAACCCGTTAAACGTCGAGAACCCCGTTGCAGAAAAGAATGAATTCCAGATCTTCCAGATTGCCCCCGATAGCGGTCATTTCGGCGGCGAGTTAACGACGATTGTTTTTCAAATCATTATATCCCGTATATTTTCACTAATCATTAATTAAATATTCTTTTTCTTATTTTATAAGCAATTATTTTATAACGACCTACCGTTTTCCTCAAACGCGGACTAGCTCTTTGGATTCCGGGGTAAGATACTAAAACCGAGAATGCTTGGCAGAGGGTGATAACCCTCAACATCTTGGGTACTAGAGAGAGTGTACAATGATCTGGAGTTCGAGCTGACGGCCGAGAATGCTCAGCATAGACTGAGAATACTCAACTTCTGTTTTTGTCGGCTCTGGAGGATCGGAAAGTTTTCAGAGCTCGAGTTCAGCAGCGGATCGCATCCCGAAGCTGGTTCGAAAACGAAGTAATTTTGTAGCACGGTGATCAGGGTTTTATACCCGTATGGAGTGATGTAATTCGGTGAGGGTTACCGATCATCCAAACGAGGCGAGCATCAAGTAAATAATTAAAGCGCTGCAAAACTACGCCCCTAGCGGTGTCGCGATCTTCCTCAGCGGAAATCAGTTGTCTTCGGCGGCGCTCGGCGCTCCGAGCGGTTACGGCAGCGCTTCGAGTCTTTGTCTCGGGGCTAGCGTTCTATATATAAAAAGAAGTGCGACCGAGTATATGTATAGATATTACCTATAGAGAAAATGGATGCCTGATATTCTCCATCGTTTTATCTAACTGACCGTAATCTCCAGAAAATGGAGTTTTGTGAGAGTGGGACGACGCGGGCACTGTACAAGTGCGGATGATTAGAAACCGAAAGGTCCTGAAGAATACGACTCAACTAAATATTGAGCATATTTAGTTGAGCATTCAAGTATACAACGTTTATTATATCCTATATATTCAGGTGCACAGGTCTCATTTAAAGACGAGTTATATTTATTCTTTATTCAAAGTGTGTAGAAAAAATGGCGGAATAAATCAGTAGTTACATTAAATTGGTCGCACTTATCTTAATATATAGAACTCTACTCACGGCTTGTTATCGCAATTACATATGATTAAAAATAAATATGGACGTACCGCACTCATGTTCTCGCATGGCTGATAACTGCCGGGAACGATACAATTATTGCGGTGCATAATTACATTCTACCTCTTTTTTAAAGTGCCTGAATCAAGAAGCACATTTGTTCTACTTTTCGCGGTAGGATTATAACCAGCCGGTGTTGCCGAACTGGAGATGACAATATTGGTTGTCAAGCCTCGCCTTATACTGTCGGCTCACAAAATCACGAAATATGGTACGTCTATGACGATCTAGGTTCGACTTCCACTGGTATTGATGGTGGCGGCAACCATGACCTGTAGAAGCTCTGAAGTAGACCGTGGTGATTCTGGCTCGATGTGAGGACAATGTGGCAACGGCGTGGTGAGTCAGGCCTGTTTGGTCCGGTTGTTGACATCAGCTCGTTAGACGATTGTGCCGATTTTTGATACACTTCGGATTCGGGCGGTGATGGGCGGATGGTAGAGTTGTCTTTGGTTTGGATCGGAACAAGGTGATTCAACGTTTGTCGATTGACGGGCAGGTCGGATCGTATTCCGACCGATTGCAGCTTCTAGATCACGCTGACGATCTTTTCTTACATCGCTAGTTGCTTTTAATCTGGCGAGATAAACAGTTTTCTGGGTCGGTGTCGTCGCGCGGGGTGACATCGATTATTTATTCGATGATTGTTACAATTTTATTTGTCTCGTGATCCCAAATGTTGTCGGCGGGTTGCTGGTCGATATAGGGACGGACTTTGTTGGATAATGGACAGTTATGTTTCCAGACCCACTCTCATATCCGTATCCGTTAGTTTCGTCCACGCAGGTTATGTCGCTCTTGTTGCTGGAAGGCTCGGGACAACGGAATTTTTACAAATTCATAAGCTTCTTCTAATCGACAGTGGATGATGTGCGATGGTGTAGGCTCCTGTCTTCACGTTTTCTCTTGATCGGCGTAATTCGCGCCCGTGGTTGAGAAAAGCAGGCGTGTAATCGGTGACGTAATACATTGCCTTATCATACGCGCCCTACGTGCCGCGAACTGGATCTTGGATAGTTTGTTCCAGGTCTTGTAACTTTCTTTAATGTGTTGCGCTATCATTGTCTTTATATAGTCCGGTTGGTGCGATTGACGGGTGTTCTACGTTCTGGGAATGAGGTCCACTGAATAATAATGCACTTGAGTCCGATTTTGAGTCCACAACTACTTTATTTCTACCAGACTGTAACTGCGCGCACACGTGCGTACCGGTCGTGCTATTCGCCATACATGCTTAATTACATCTAACGTTCGCAAGTCGAGACGCTTCCTTCCTCCTACAACACCATCTTAAGCACCATCTCTAACGGCATCTCTAACGCCCTCGCTAAGCGCCACCTCTAACGCGGGAGATTTAACTCAAATCTCATCATACTGCCCCCCCCCCTAAAAAGCACAGCTTTCAAGTATATATAAAAAGAACAAATACAAAGTGGGAGACTCATAGTATATAAATTAAATACAATATGGCTTAGGTAATTCCCTGTTGACGGGTGGTGGCAGTCTTTGGTGTAATTCGCTGTTATCCTGAGAGTGACTCCTGTTCTGGCAAGGATACTATGCAGAGCTTGGTGACAGGACGTTTGAAGATGCGGTTGTTCGAACCCCTTAAGGTAACGACACGAGTTACTCCATCTTTCCCAGGATGTGTTTCAATTATTCGTGCCATTGGCCACTTTAATGGAGGCGAATAATCCTCACGAACAATTACCAAGGTGTCTGGTTTGAAACGATCAATGGATGGATCGTTCCACTTGTTTTTAATTTGCAGCTGATGTAAGTAAGTACATACAAAGACGCACATGTATGTTTTAATATTCGCAGGACCCCAGGTTTCACGAAAAAAGGCCTTTAGTAATCAAGACCGCAACAATAAAACGCTCTAATTGGGATGACTCTGTGACTCGGTAGAGCACCCATAATACAACTAGATGGTGAAGGATTTACTCGAAAACATCTACTACAAGACATTATCGCTCGCTTAACTAATACCTTTCCTGAGGTTATTCAGTACTGAGTTTGCAACGCCGCTAAAAGTAATTAAGCTCCTGCATGGAGCATACGGAAATGATGATGTTGCACAATTAACAACGCAAGTGGGTTCAAATGTGACAATATCACAGGATGTCGTTGTTCATACGGTATTGGCGCATTGTTTAATCTACCTCCTATTTTTAGTAAACCTTCCTTATCCAGAAACGGTCTTAGCTTAACGATTCGACTATGTTTAGGAATTGGTTTGTCCCTTTTTAATTTCTCAATTTTGCGCGCAAAATTCTGTTGCGCAATTCGAACCAGAGCCTTCGTACCATTATTAAGCTCGTCTGCATTGAGCGCGCCCACTGATCTCTGAGTACGTTTGATACGAGAATTTTTTATAAATCTGCAACAATATGAGATTACTCGAGTGAGTCTTGAAAACAGTGAGTACCGCGTCAAAAGATAGAATAGATCTGGGTCTGGGTTAGTTAGGGTCATCATTATCTAAGATTTCCCTTGTCGTACTTCTGGTACCATTTCAGGCGTGCGCGTGGGTTGTATAAGCCAATGTTGCTCATCTTCGGCCAGCCATGATGGGCCATTCCACCACAACTTAGAATTTGCTAGATCTTGAAGATTGGCACCTCTTGAAATAAGATTGGCAGGATTATGCTGCGTTGACACATGATGCCAATTATTTGTTGTGAGCTCTTGTATCTCACCAACCCTATTTGCGACGAAGATGTACCAACGTCCTGGAGGTCCTGCAATCCAGTGAAACACTATCTCGGAGTCACTTCACTAATAGAATTTATTTTGATCTAGGGTCAGAGCCTATCTAATTTTTGCTGATAATTTCGTCAATAACACAGTTCCTACCTCACGCCACAGTTCCTACCTCGCCAACCTCACTAAGTTCCAGTTGGGGAAAAGTCACAGAGTGCAATGGTGCTATTCTTGACCTTGCAGTCAATAGATATACCAAGTGATGGCCTTGTTCATCTGTAGTCCTCACGTACATGCAAGCTCCAAATGCCTCCAAAGCATCACAAAATCCATAGATTTAAATAGAGTCAACGTTTCCTTGACGTGCTTGTCTTGTCAATACGATGTCCTCTAACTCTTTCAATTGAGTCTGATACTGGATCCATGCCGTGTAAATGTCTTGCGGTACTGCCTCATCTCACGTGATCTTCAACTGCCACAGGGTGTGTGGCAACATTTTTGCGCGTACTGTGACGGGACTAATTAGCCCGAAAGGATCGAATATCTTTGCAATTGTAGATAATATAGTTTGTTTCGTAACCTTCTAAAGAAGATGGATGTGTATGGAGAATCGCAAGATATCTGAATCTGGACCCCACAGAAATCCCAACGTTTTAGGATCTCTCAGGTCTTGGAAGTGTTTCTGCGGAATTGATCTTCTAGAATTCGATGTTTATTGCTGGCCCACTTCCTTAGTTTGAAGCCATACTCTTGGAATATTCTTGTTAAATCTGACTTTAGTTTCCTTGCTTCTTCTATGATTTTTGCTTCCGTCGAGAGATTATCCACGTAAAAATCCTTTTTGATTACTTGGTAGCTTGAGGGTTTGTCTGTTGACAGTCTTCTGAAATCTGTTCTATGCATCGCGTGGCCAGATGTGGCGCATCTGCCATCCCATAAGTAACGGTGTTCAGCTAGAGGGTTTGGATTTCGTCCTCCGGTTTCTCTCGCCAAATGATTAACTGGTATTTTCGTTGTTCCGGATCGATTAAGATCTCCTTATACACCTTTGTAATATCCGCTGTTAACACGTATAGATGTTGTCGAAACCGTACTAAGTAATAAAACACTTCGTCCTAAATTGTAGGTCCGATGTATTGCACGTCATTGATGCACTAGTTGTCCCTCGCGACTGTTGTCCTTGCTGTTAACTTTTGACGTTGTAGAGTTCCCTGAACATGACTCATTCGCAGTACCCTGATCAATACTTCTCTCCAAGTATTTACGCTGTTTTGTTGGAAAGACCGTCATATTCTTTAAAGTGGGTTTTTGAGCTAAATTCATGCTTTTCTTGCCTAGTAACTCTCGCCTAGTAAACATATATAATTTAGTAGACACTAAATATATAATCATCGTATCCCATAAATCAGTGGGCTCGTTCAATACCTTTAACGCCTATAAATTATTTTGTACATCGTCTATTAATTGCTGCAATGCCGCGCTTGAGCCTTTGCTCACAGGTTTACTTTAAATAACGCCTTTACATGATTAGATATTAACGCAATTGTATCCTTGAACCTTTCTAATAATCTCTTCCACGCACTGTCATAGTTTGCCTCTGAAACTCCTAATGACTCAATCGCGCGTCTCGCATTTTTCTGTAGTGCTGAATCTAAATAATAAAATTTCATAATTTTAGGTATGTCTGGATTGTCATGTATTATTGACATAAATGTGTCCATGAATTTAATTCATTGATCGTATGATCCATCAAATTCTTTCAATTTAATGACCGGTAATTTTGTACCTAGTATTGCATTCGTCTACCCGAAAACATTGGTAGGATTTATAATCGATGTAGATGAGTCATCGCCGCAGATGCTAATCGAGCATCTTCCTGTGCTTTTAGTTTTTTCTTTTTATCTAATTCTATGACAGTCTGTGCGCGCGTGACTAAATCATAATAAATGTTTCCAAATCACGTTCTCTCTACTTCTTGAATCGATTCTTGATCCGAGCCTTGCACCGCCTCCTCTATTTTTAGTTGAATAACCTCGAATCTGTCATACAACGCTTATATCTTTTCTAACTTTACCGCTATCCCTAACGTATCTCCGCCGGGCGCAAATTGCTCTAACGTATTCTTAAATCTAGTTAATTTAGCCTTTATTTGGCCTCGCTCGAAAATCATTAACTTTAACTCTGCCATTTCAATATAGTGCTGACACAAGATAAACAAGGAGTATGGAACTCACGTAGGGACGCTATGGATCGTTGCCAACATGGCTGCCCTCGTTCTCGACTTCGATCTCTCGATGCTCTCGATCCTCGTAGACTCGCCTTCCCGATCCTTTGACAAGGCGTGGCGTCATCGATGCTTCTGGAATCCCTCGTTGTTTGGCTCTAATTATTAAGTCCGATATTACGGCTGATTATTTTTCTGGTCCGTTATTGTTCACACCCATTCAATAATGCACGTTGTCCGTGTATGTTCACGTTTCATAGAGTTCATGAGTCACACATGTAATGAGTCGCCTGCGTTCTTTGTTCGTGCACGCAATGTGGGTCCTTTGTTCACCTCGTCCGTATGCAATCTCACTCACTATCCGCCTCGAAGGACCAAATAAATTATGTTCTACGTTCTGGGAATGAGGTCCACTGAATAATAATGCACTTAGGTCCGATTTTGAGTCCACAACCACTTTATTTCTGTCGGACTGTAACTGCGCGCACGCGTGCGTACCAATCGTGCTATCCGCCATATATGCTTACTTACATCTAACGTTCGCGAGTTGAGACGCCTTCCTCCTACGCCTACAACGCCATCTTAAGCGCCATCTCTAACGCCATCTCTAACGCCGTTGCTAAGCGTCACCTCTAATGCGAGAAGTTTAACTCAAATCTAATCAACGGAGTTGCAATACGATGCATATGCTGGTGTAAAGCGGTGCCGTATTTCGAAGTCCTGTAACAATTTAGTCAGCTGTTTCGACCATAACTGCGTGCCACTATTATCCGATAGGATTCGACCAGACATCTGTGGCGTAGTATGATCGCTTTTGAGAGATGTTTCGCAATGATCGACTCGGTGGCCCATCATAGCACCTAACTCGGTCCATTTCGTAAAGTAGTCTTGCATGTTTAAGGGCCATAGATAGTCCGCAGTAGAGAGCGATAGCGGGCTCACAAGGTTGATAGAGATCTGCTGCTAGGAGTGGTCGAGCGCTGTCGGATGGAGTCCATCCTCGTGCATTTCGTGCGATATCGCGGAATATATCCCAGGCCAATAAAGTGTTGAGCAATGCGCGTAATTGTTTTTGCAATCTCTAGGTGTCCGGCTTTACTTACGTGCGTCGTGGTATCGTTCCAAAATCAAGGCCTATTTTTTTTGGAATAAACTTTTTCTATTGTCCTACCTCCGGTGTTTCCGTGAAGTCGAGACAGTATGCGGAGATGCTTGTTGAAGGTTTGACTGCTTATATATACGACGATATCGTCTAAGTAAACGAATATTTTCCATTTAGGTTCCGTTAGGTTCCAGCTCTAGTCCTAGTACAGTATCCAGTAGACGCTGAAACATAGTTGGCGCGGAGTGTTGTCCGAAAAGTATCACCGTGAATTGCATCAGGCTTTTGTCGGGAACGATTAAAGCGATGATCGGTCTAGGACTAAAATCACTTACCGGTACCCGTTCTTTAAGTCTATCGTTAACAGACATCAGGCACCGCGTAATTTATCCAGCGTCGCGGAGATTTGTGATAACGGATACCCGTTCCTCTTGGTGACGGTCGTCATTAACTTTTTGGAAGTCGATGCAAAACCGGTGTCGTCTTTCTTCTAGAAGATGACGATCGGTGAGTTCTAGGCATTGTGCGAGGATTCAATGACACCATCACGTGTCATTTTCTCGACTTTTTTATCGATAATTGCTTTTATTGCCGAATTGCGCGGATGATACCGTTGTTTTTATTGATACGTCTGTTTTGACTTGGATGACATGCTGCACGCGGTCAAATTTTGGTGATTCGGTGTCCAGAAATCGTACCGTTCTTCTTCGGATCGGTGGCTTCTTTTGGGCCCGAGCTCAGCTGCGACCGATGGTTGTGTAGGGTAATCCGTGTCTTGAGGTGGTGATGGTGGCGAGATCGTAATGTTGGTTTTAGCCCACCAATCGATGCAGAGCAGCATATCGTTGTCAAGGGTAGGCATTACTTAGAAATTGTGTCAAAACATCCATCACTGAATGGTCATTGTGATCATCATATAACCCTGCATCGGTGCTTATCACGTCAGCGAGATATACCTGACCGATTACTGGCTTTATTGAATATTGCAGGGTCTGTATTTTCCCGGCGGCCCTTGCATTTACGAAGGAGGTTCGAAGCCGGTGTCCAAGAGTGCCTCGAACGGTTATAGGTGTACAAGGACAATGGAGTCGTGGTGTGTATTTTATTCGAAAGACCGGTATACACTTTTTCTCCGGCCCGAACGGTATTTCGTGGTGGGGAGCAATCTGTGGTCAATACACCATTCTTGTCATATTGAGAGCAAAATTATCGAAATATTCGTTGACAATCAAAGCGTGTGTACTCCCACTATTTGCACCTCCAACAATCGTTATAAACATTCGGTTGTAAACGGCTGCGGCGATAGGTGCTTTCGATACCGACATTTGGCGGGTTTACGCCTTGATATTCTCATATTCTTTGGCCCGGCACAGGATATCCCCCCCCCCGTTCGAGTAATAGATTCTCACTGTATATAAATTTTATACCACTGGTACATGTCGTCATACAGCGTATTTATTTTCTCCGAAAATTCGGTGGCCCATCGCATCATTGTGGACAAATCGGTGGTGAATTTTCGGTAAGATTCTTCCAGCAGTTGCAGTCAAGTTTGGATGTCACGGATGAGTTGGGTGCGGCACCGGCGCAGCAGATAGTATTTGCGGAAGTTCCGGCAGAAATCCTCCCAGTCATGCCAATTTTTTCGACACCAGAGGAGTATTTTCTTCAGGAGCATTTCGGAAAGTCCTATTAGCAGTTGTGGCCCGGTGAATTGATAGACGGTTTTTAGCTCTTCTATCTTTCTAGGAATGCTACGAGGTCCTTTCCGTCAAAGTGGCAATTACATTTCCGAATATGATTTATGATCTTCGTCTGTGAATTCGTGGATGATGTGTTTTCCGGCGGGTGGACTATTACGACGAGTGCAGGATTCGGCTCTTCGTCTTTCGGGCGCGGCGTGCGGAACATTTCGATAACACGGTAACGTATTGACTCATGCACTGGCGGAGTCCATTGATTATTTCCTTGATTTCTACCCTAAGGATGTCGAGTTTGATAACGAGTTGACTCTTAGTCGATCGGTAATTGTGCCGAATTACAAATAAATGTGCAATAGGCGCATTGCGTCCATGTTCTCGCCTGGCTGTTCGGCCGGAAGGCATCCGGCTGGTGATTGTCGGGAACGATACAGTTATTAGGGTGCATCGTTACTATTTTTAAAGGATAGAAACAATTTTATCCATATCTACTTTACTGTATTTTTATCAGCATATTAGAAGGATGCCTGATACTAGTGTTAATGGGAGAATATTTATTGAGAAGAATAAAATATTCTCTTATAATGTTCTAATTAATTTCGCGAATCGACGTCGCGTACTCGTGCCGAAACCACTGCTTCCGAGGATCTGAGATATAAGAAAATCAGGGATTAATTCTGGTTCTGCAACAGGGGTCTTCGATCTTCAACGGGGCACCGAACTAATAATCTTCTACGTTCTGGCTACAACTATCCACGCTGGTATGAACGATTCTCTAACGTTCTACGACACGAGGAACAACGATAAAGTTCGAGATAGTGATAGACATATATATTCAATAATGTTTATAAAAACTAGTAACGTTCTAAACATTTATAGTGAAGGTCAATATATTTATTTGAGCGCGCCAAGATTTTAAGCCTCAATGTTGGGTTTCCTCAATTTTTTACCTAGATATTTCAGCGTTTATTATCAATATGTACATGCAGAAAACTGGTAGAGAGGAGAGCTAAATACTTTTTACTTAGTGTGTGAATAGTAGTACTAAAAGTTATAACATTCAGATTATAACATTGATAGTGTATAATTATGTATTTGATTAATTGCATTAATCTCATGTATATTTTTAAACAAAGTTAATTTTTGAAGCATCTACTTTTTCCACATATCCACATATATATTTTGGTTTGTTATTTATTTACTTTAGAATCAATTAAAATCTGTTCTAAGCTGTTAGCATCAAACTTTTTCGTAAAAGAAGATGTATACATTTTTTATATTTCAAAGCCAACTGCATTTATCAACTTTAAAATTATTAATTGAAATCCATTTTATGCTTTTACTACATACAATGTTTGTATAATGTCCATCAGTTATACTTTTACCACGATATAAAAAAATACAATATATACAAAAAAAATTTTATTATAATCGTAATGGCCAAGAAACGAAAGAGATGCAAGAGAACTTATTAACATTGTAACTAATTAACTTGTAGTAAGAATATTTGTAAACACATTCAATGTTACAATGTAGAAGATGAGATATACATGAAAAAGGAACAAAGAGGGAAAGTGAAAAGGCAAGAAAAAGGTTTACGTATTGTGCAAATATATAAAAATTTATTTTTATTTATTTTAATTAGGGGAGAGTAGGGGAAATACGGACACCGGGTAAAACCGGACACTGCCATTTTGGTATTTTCCTGTCATCTATAATACTCTTCTGCGATAGTGTCACGTGTACGGGCTCGAGTCGACACTATATATCGCGGAAGAATACGGATGACAGGAAAATACCAAAATGGCGGTGTCCGGGTTTACTCAATGTCCGTATTTCTCCCACTCTACCCTAATTGACTCTTATTTTATGAGCAAAAGTCTCTTAACAAGTCTTTTATTCTTAAAATTTCATTAACATTACGCCGTTATTAATTGTCATTTGTAAACGAATTAAAAGAACAATGTGTACATGCTTATTATGTACACTTACATCGCACATTCTTGCAACTGCGTTTCAATGCAGTTCTGAGACCGTTGAAAAATGTACAGGAAAATGTATGCTTGGTTTACATATATTACATAAAATATGACGGTGTAGAGAGTTGCGAGTTCAGCTCGAGGAACAAACTGAGAAAATTTACATTTGGTTTCGTGGATTCTATTCTAGCTATAAGAGACGACTTGAATTTTTTAAAATCCTGTTTAGTCTGCAATTTGCCGGCGATTTTTCAATGATTTATAAACGAAGTTTTTCGAAATCCTATTCCCGCAGAAATATCTATTAGCATGCATAGACAATTTGATAGTGCCATCAAGCGATTATGCGAGCGGATTGGAAAGATTGCAAATCGTACAAAATACTGCGAGTGAGATCGGATTAATTATTAATTACCGAAAGTGTCGCTTTTTGCAAACAAACGTAAAATACCTCGGTCACATTGTGAAAAATGGCTGCGTTCGACTGGAATGTAAGATCGATGTCTTATTTCTCTTTTTGCCAAACCCAGGAATAACCGACGAATAAGTGATAAGTCTATCTTTCTTTCGTTTTTTTGCGTTTTTTGTTTTTTTATTATTTTTATAAAATATTTTGTTTTACATTTTTTTATAGATTTATGTTATTTGTTTAACTACGTCACTTCTCACGCTTCGCTTATGTTTATTTTTTCACTTTTTATTTTCTTGGCAGAAATAATTTGCAAAAAATTCTTTTATACACAAAGAATTTGCACACCAAGCACATTTTATGCCTGCTATATTATTGCATAATGCATCGATTCACAATTTTTAAAACAATAACATAGGTCTACAAAATTTTACTTTTCTTCGTGGTCTGAAAAAAGAGTTGTTTTCTATAGTTTTTTGTGTGCTAAATTCAAATCCGCAAGCAAAATTTTACTATCATGTCAGGTTTACGAAAAAATAGGATTAAAGCCTTCCAAAAACACATTTTTGATCATTTTTATAGATTTAAAGATAACGAATCCGATATGCGGTAGACACATTAAAGATGCTTTTTTAAATAAATTTTTTTTATTTGTTTTATTATACATTAAAAGGAGTATATCCGAAATGTTTTATATAAAGGATCGGTTGTTCCAACCTGTTGGTAAACTAACTAATAGTTAAATCATATTTCTATCTTTGTCTAATTTAAAGAAAAAACAAAGACGTATATATGATTTAACTATTACTTATGTTAGTTTACTAACAGGTTGGAACAACTGACCCTAAAAGATAAAGAAATGGAATTAACTTACAAGACCCGGCCCGGCACACTTTAGACAGAATTTCGATGTGCTCATCTATATTTTTCATCACGATCAATAAATTGTTAAAGTAAATTAATATCTTGTTTCTTCGAATTAGCGACTCAAAATTATATGTACTTGAACTGCTTTGTCAGTAACATTACAAACAATGTATTTTTTGTGGACCTTTCTTGCATTCCTATGTGATGAAATCCGTCTTTTAAGTTTAAGATTGTAAAGTACATTTTATCTTGCAACCAATTGATATTATCATTAATCAGTTTTGTTAGAAGATTATCATATATGGTAATCTTATTTAACGATAGTCTTCACATAATCAGTAATTGCCTGTTCTTTCTCATTAGAACCTCTATGAAAAATACAAGTAATCTCGCAACGTTTCTAGAAATGCTCCTCGACCCTCCGCTATTTGAACTGCTTTCGAACGGACGTCGCGAGCGAATCGTCCGTGGTTTCGAAAACATCATCGCTCGCGAGTAATTCCGACATTGTAGGTTGTACGGTTTGCGTCGTCGCGGACGATGTAGAGATTATCAGTGCAGGTACATCCAGTGGGGCAGCTTTCGATCGTTTCGATTTAAGAAATTTAAGCGGTCTGACCAGGAGCTTAATCGTTTCCTCTTTCTCGGCATCGCATCCTCCTCCTCCTCCTTGCGCTGCTGAACGGGTAACGTTTCCATCCCCACGTCAGCGACGCTTTCCAGCTCCTCCTTCTTTACCGTGATCGAGAAAGACGTGCGAGCGTTACTGACTGCAGTAAACGAGCTTCGGCGTGCGAATATCGTTAGATTAGAAACGGCTAATAAACGGTTAAGAAACGGCTTAGAAACGACTATCGAACGACGAGGAGTGACAAGAAACGGTTAATTAATGACAACAAACGGCAACGAACGGTTCAAGAACGGTTGTCAGACGGCTGTCGAACGGTTCAATAATGGTTGTCGAACTGTTCAAGAACGGCTCAGAAATGGTTACAAACTGTTCAGAAACAGCTACAAACGATACAGAAATAGAAACGGCTACAAACGGCTAAAGAACGACGACGAACCGCCAACGAAACGCTAACGAAACGACAACAAAACAGGAGAAGAAATTTTCCCCGAAGACACGTCGTAGTGCGTGGGTACGACGACCTGTGGCAAGCTGATATCGTCAAGATGCGTCCATACTCGCGTTTTAACAGAGGCCACTATTACATACTTACCGTCACCGATGTGCTAAGCAAGTACGCGTGGGCCGTGCCACTCAAGGGTAAAGGCGGCAGCGAGACAGCTGACGCAATCGCCGAGATAATTCGAGATAGCGGGAGGTGCCCTAGAAACCTACAAACCGATATGGGGAAGGAATTTTACAACGCCTAATTTTACAGCATCAATTATTATTCCACGTATTCGGTGTTGAAGGCACCGGTCGTCGAGCGATTCAGTCGCACGTTAAAGAACGACATGTGGAAGATGTTTACGTTCAATGGAAATTACAAGTGGGTCGACGCGTTATCGCGACTCGTGTCGGATTACAACGCGCGTAAGTATTGAACAATCGGCACGCGACCTGTCGACGTTACTCTCGCGATCGCTGAGAGACTCATGGCTACGGTGTACAGCGCAATAAATATCGCGGGTCCGGCAAAATTTAAAGCGGGCGACCAGGTATGTGTCAGTAAGTACAAGACAATTTTCGAGAAGAGTTACACACCGAATTGGACGACCGAGGTGTTTCGAATCGTTAAGATGCAACGTACTAATCTCGTAACCTATCTACTCAAGGACTATTGCGGAAAATCCGTCGCTGGAGCGTTCTACGAGCACGAGTTGCATCGCGCGACTTATCCGAACGTGTATATCGTGGAGAAAGTACTGCGCAGGAGGGGCGACGAGGTTTACGTGAAATGGCTGGGATTCACTGGATCGTAAAACTCTTGGATACACAAGGACAATGTTCTTTAATTTGTATAGATTGTATTTATTTTTAAAACATATGAAAAAAATAAAGTATGTAAAAAAATATAAAAATATAAAATACATATATAAAGTATTTGAAATATGAAATACGTGTACAATATCTTTATTAATATCTTTTCTAATATAATACGTTATCCACTCGAGGACTGTCGTGGGTTTTGTAGCGCCATAAACAAATTTTTTTCTTAAGCCGGGTACAGACTTGAGCACGAACGCGCATGAGGCAAACCGAGGCTGCATGAGCATACAAATGTGGACATTGATCCGAGGCGCGGCAGATTGCCTTGGATTATTCGCCGCACGGCCTCGGACCGAGCCGAGCGCTGTCGGTCCGTCAAAGACAATTCGTGATTGTAAAAGCCGCACACGACACGAAGTGAAGACCAGTTAATAAATTATCTACAGTAAGTGCAATAAATGCAGAAAATATTATATATATATATATATATATATATATATATATATATATATATAAATGCCACATGTATATTGTTTTAAATGAATGTGTTTTGTAGTAATGGAATGGGACCAAGAAAAATGCACACAATGCATTTAATAAACAGATGTTGTTCACATTGCTTAATCGGCTTCTCTTTAAATAAAACTGTGTTGACCACCAGGGCCTTTGCTTTCTTGTTTTTCTCTTTTTTTTAAATAAATTATATAAAATAATAAAACTGACACAAGCCACTGCAACATTTTCGTCTTCCATGTTCGTGCCGCTGACTCCGAACGACTGGAGCAACGTCAAATAGTTGCCTCGACTTGCCTCATGCGTTCTCGTGCGGAGACTTCAATTTTGCAGTCCGAGGCATTCGGTGCGGCCTCGGCTTGCCTCATGTGCGTTTGTGCTCAAGTCTGTACCCGGCTTTAGAAAAGGGGAGTGATTATCGTGTAAACGTAACTAGATCGCACTATTTTTTTACGACGCAGTGCACTAAACAAAGGAAGAAATGCAAAACAAAGGAAGAAATGATCTTTCAAGATTCAGTTGGAGCGAGAGATAGAGCAAAGGGTATATAACGAGGGATGAAGCGCGTCTAGCCGCAGTAGTATGATTTGAAAGTCTGCGCAGCAATACATCGATCGAGACACCTTTGACACTTTCTGGTAAATGTGTAAATTAACATTAAAGAATGCGATGTGGCACTGTAATTTTGTGACACCATAATTTTTGTGCCAAGGGTTCCACAGTATGGAGGTCAGATTGCTATTCGTTCAGCATTAAAGAAGTTGCCATTAAAATGGTCCGCGCGCAAGATTTAATTGAAGTTGCGTATCCCGCCGATGCGATGGGGTATGTATAGTGATTTGTGAGTAAATTTTAATTTATAGTTTTTTAAATTAACTGTGTGTTTCTTACATTAAAGATGCTGTGGGTTGATAATTTACCCGTTCAAAATGTTCAATTATATAACATGATATATATGCGGATCCCTCGCAATTAGGTATGCGTGACATATTTAATATTATTATTGTTACATTTTCCATTTTTAATATTTTTAACATTTATTTTATTTTTTAGGGGTGGCTGCAGTTGGAGGATATCCGGATCAATAATTTTATAAACGTTCCTGATATAACGAAAAGGAAATTTGATAGACGATGTCTAAAAAATAATTGCGACAATATTTGGTCTGCGCTGGAGGAGATATATTGCCTTAAAAAATTTATTCAAAGAAGGTAACATTGTAAATGTTTTTACAAAAATTGTAAAAAAATTATCTTTTATAAAAATAAAATTGTTTTTAATAAAAATTTCTCATATAAAAAAGTATCCTTTATAAAATTATTTTTTTATAAAAATGTATTACACTAAAATAATTTTTTTGTATTTTTTATGTTCATTCTTTCGCTTACCTTCGAGACGCTGTTTACACAAAAACATGCTCCTGCACGTTTCTTATATCAACCCCTAACCCTGAAACTTAAATTTACTCGCCGAGTTAGTCTTATTATAATTATGCGCCGCCTAGCGGCGTCATTGCGTGCGGACCCCGCGACGCGAACGTGGACCCCCACGCCCTACTTGCACGTGAATCATACACGTGAGTCATTGAGTCATCCCGGTGAGTCATATACATGGTATGTCAAGGCCAAGACCCGTGAGTCATATACGTGAGTCATCCCGGTGATGTCATCGTGAGTTATACCTGTGGTATGTCAAGGTCACCTCCCCTTGCCCCGTTCACCCCCCGCGTAAGAGCCAACGCACAAGACTCTCGAATGGTCACGTAGCGTAACATAACGTAAGTCAACGCACAAGAAACGTATTGGTTAGAGCCTCCGCATAAGCTCTCGCATAGTAAGGGCCAGCGCACGAACATTGCCGTAGTGTTTTACGCCTTACGTGAGAATCTTGCGTTACGCGACACGCAAACCAATCTTACGGCAACGCACAAAGAAAAACGTAACGTAATTAGTCTTATGTTACGTACGTTACATTACGCTTTTCTTCGTGCGTTGCCGTAAGATTGGCTTGAGTGTCGCGTAACGCAACATTCTCACGTAAGGCGCAAAACGCTACAGCAATGTTCGTGCGCTGGCCCTAACTTAACGTAGATCAATGCACAAGAAACGTATAACGCTGTAACGGCCGTAACCAATACGTTTCTTGTGCGTTGACTCACGTGACGTTACGTTACGTGACCATACGAGAGTCTTGTGCGATGGCTCTAATCCGATACTTCCCTCCCTTGCCCCGCTCACCACCCACGTAATCCGATACCCCACCCTTGCCCTGGTTACCTCCCCCGCATAATCCGATATTCCCTCCCTCACCCACCTCTCGTTGCCTGATCACCCTTGGGACTTGGAAAAATTAAAAAAATTTTTTTCAAAATTTAAAACGAGTTACCCAGGCCAAACGGTAAGAGATACAAGGTTGGTCAAGATGACACAAGTTGCTCCTCTCGTCGAGTTCTATAAGGAAAAAATGTCAAAGTTCAAAAAAAATTATATTTCAAAATTTTCAAAATTTTCAACAAGTTACCCAGGCCAAACGGTAAGAAATACGAGGTTGACCAAAAGAACCAAAGTTGCTCCTCTCGTCAAGATCCATAAGGAAAAAATGCCAAAGTTCACAAAAAATAACGTCTTCCAACTTTTCCACAAAATAAGTTTCCCAGCACGCCACAGCTTTTGATTGGCGAAATGAACGGTGGGGGGGGGGGGATTTGTGGGAACCAAGAAATACGAAAAAAATGCTAACTCAAAAATTTTTCCCCCAACAGTCCTTAATCTCAATAGCTCATTCGACACGACACTTGATGAAGGCGGTCTTATTTGCACTTTTTTACGTCATACAAGACTGTCTTATTTGAAGACAAAATACCGCCCTCAATTAAGCCCAGTTTCAAGCCGATTTTCAACTCAATAGTTACTAGACGCGATGGCTTGGGCCATCTTAAAGGCACGCGTTTCTCATTGGCTTGAAGATCTTAAAGACACGTTTCTCATTGGCTTTTCGATAAATTTTCTTTAAATTTTTTACAGATGGGCAATGCGAACGACACGAACCGCTGCGACTCAGGGAGCAGCAGCAGCAGCAGCCGCAACGACTCAAGTCGCACCTTAGGGAGTAGCGACAGCACCCGCAGCAGCAGCAGCCTCGACGGTGACACGTCGAGCAGAAGCAGTGGCAGCAATCGCCCAACCAGCGACTTTATAAGCAACAGCCTAAGAACACGGAACGGCAGCAGCAGCAGCAGCAGCAGCAGCCTGCACAGCACCCTGGCCAGCCGCGTTTAGAAGGAAAGGGAAGCCCGCGAGGCGGCGTGCAGCGTGTGCGGCGAATCGGACTGCGATTCAAACCACACCGCCAAAAACACCAGCAGTAGCAGCGGCTACGGCACTGCTAACAGCGACGACGCAGCTAGCGGCGGCATCGTCGGGAAATACGCCTTACGTAGCAGCCGATACCCGGGTACGTATATACACTTAAAGGTGAAATTTCATGGGTAGTGAAAACCAGCAGCAAATCGTACTCTGATTGGCTACAAAATAGACAAGTTGTCGAGTTTCTACACAACTCCACTATTTAAAAAAAATTTTTTTAATTTTTAAAAATTTCAAAATCTTTTCCAGCACGCCACAGCTTCTGATTGGCGAAATAAACGGTGGGGGGAGGTTTGGGGGGACCCAAGAAATACGAGAAAAATGCTAACTCAAAATTTTTTTGAGTAATAGTCCTTAACCTAACCTAACCCAACTTAATAGAGGGATGAATAAATTGATTAAAATTGAAGTAAAATTGCAGTAAAATTGTCAAAAATTGTTATAAATTGTAATTGAAATGTCCTCTAAACTAACCAAACCTAATCGAGGAATGAATAAATTGAAGTAAAATTGCTTGAAATTCAAGTAAAATTGATGAAAATTGTGATAAATTGATTAAAATTGTCAAAAATTGTTATAAATTGTAGTTGAAATGTCCTCTCTAAACTAACCCAACCCAATCCGACCGAGGAATGTATTGAGGGAGGATGTGGTGTTGGGACTTGGAATAATTTCCATACATTGTCCGTAAACGAGACGCGCGAAACCTAAAATTGAATTAAAATTCAAGTAAAATTGTTAAATGATTGATTAAAATTGACAAAAATTTAAGTAAAATTGTGAAAAATTAATTAAAATCTTGTTATGATGTCTCATAAACTAACCTAACCCAACCCGACCGAGGAATTATAGACAAAGTCTGCTGCGTGTGTGTGTGTCTGGTGAATAAAGTCGAGATCGAAGGACTTGTCACAGCAGCATAGGTTAGTTGACGCTCTTTAAACACTTGAATACTTTTAAAGCGCGTCATCTAACCTATGTAGAGGTTAGTGACGCGCGCTTTAAACAGTTGAATATTTTTAAAGCGCGTCATCTAACCTATGTGGAGGTTAGTGACGCGCGCTTTAAACAGTTGAATACTTTTAAAGCACGTCATCTAACCTATGCTGACCTACCCCGCCCCGACGTTGGGGTAATTTGGACACTAAAAACTTAGAAAAATTATTAAAAAATGAGAATAATCTAATCTGACCTACTCCGCCCCGACGTTGCATGCTCCATGGCCGCACGCGCAGTGAAATAGAAGTAATAAAGAAGGTCTTACGTGACACAACTCTGCTTGTCACAGCAGCTACATAGGTGACGCGCTTTAAAAGTATTCAAGTGTTTAAAGCGCGTCAACTAACCTATGCTGACCTACCCAAATGTGATGATGGTCACTCGGCGGAAATGGCTGTTGGAATAATTGTTATAAATGTTTAAAAACGATAGAAATTGTTAAGAAACTTGGAATAATGTGTAAAATTGTTGAAAGGGACTTGAAATAATAGATAAAAATGTTTAAAAACGGTATAAAAACTTTAAGCGAGTTACCCAGGCCAAACGGTAAGAGATACGAGGTTGGCCATGAAGACACAAGTTGCTTCTCTCGTCAAGTTCTATAAGGAAAAAATCCAAAAATTTAAAAAAAATTAAATTTTAAAATTTTTAATACCTAAAACGAGCTACCCAGGCCAAACGGTAAGAGTTACGAGGTTGGCTGTGGTCTCAAAGTGTTTTTCTCGACGAGATCTACAAGGAATAAATGTCAAAATTGACAAAAAATGACGTCTTGCGAACTTTCATTCCACAACAAAACATAAAATGAGTTACCCAGCACGCTAAAGTTTTTAAAACGAAAAATGACCGGTGGGGTCGTGTTGGGGGGGACCCAAGGAATACGAGAAAAATGCTAACTCAAAATTTTTTTGGGTAATAGTCCTTAACCTGACCCTGACTCAGAATCGGGTTGCCAGATCGGTCCTGACTAATAAAATGTTATCAGAACTGGCCTGACCAAAATGGATCAAGTCGAAGAAAAAAAACAAAAAGAAACAAAAAAACAACTTTTAACCAAATAGATTTTGAAAATTAGAGAAAAATTTTAAAAAAATGTGTCCAAAAAAGTAGGGTCCGAAACGCGTTTTTCGACATTTGCAGTCACCTGGCGTAGACACTTGGAGGTCAAATTTTTCAAGGTTACCACTCTTGGAACTTGGAAAAATTAACGTTTGTACATACCTTGAAAAAATCACGACTCCTAAACGGTTAGAGATAAAAAATTTTAATAAGAATACTTGATTGTTGGGCTCAACGAGAGCAAGAGAATGGCGTTTGTCCCGTTCCCGTATCTCGTTCCGTTTCCGAGGTACCGAATTTACATTGTCGAGGGGGTTAGAGGGAGGGGGTGGTTACTACCCCCGTCGACGTATTTTTCTTTCCGCGTCGAACGCGCACCGGTTGGTCGCTCCAGCTGTCGTGGTTCTCGAGATATTGCATTTTTTGAAAACTCACTCTTTTCCGGAAGCTCTCGCAGAAGGACTACGGCGCTCGAGCATTGAGGTAACTTTCCGTCGTTCTTCGCGTCCAACTTTTTTTCTTAAGTTTTTTTTTACGTTTCAGTAAATCCAGAAAGCCTGCTCTTCTATTCGAAAGCAACGCAACGGCAAAAGGTAAGTATTCGATCGTTGTTATATTTTCTTACACGGTTAACTTTAACGATCAACTTTTTTTCTTTACGTTATTTGTACAGATGAACCCGGAAAGCGGCAACAGCAGCGAAAGCGAGACTGTTGAGGTTTGCGGGTTGTGCGGCCGCATAAATTGCGACGACAGCGGCAGCGAGACGAGCGGAAAATCAAGATGTTCCTGCTGCGACATCAGTAGCGGCACCAACAGCAGCTTGGGCGACGACTTTTGCCCAGTAAATTCTAAACGTATGTATATGCGCAAAGATATTACATTTATCGTCCATGTATACCGCGCAATTGTTAATTATTTTTTCAATTTTTCTCACACAAGCGGTCAGGATCAACTTAAGGCATCGAGAAAAATGAAAATAATTTCGCGTAAGCGAAAAATGCCGTATTACGCACTGTAAGTACTCAACGACGCGCGCGCGCGCGCGCGTGTGTGTGCATGTGTGTGTGTGTGTGTGTGTGTGTGTGTGTGTGTGTGTGTGTGTGTATTCTTTAATTATTTTTCTTTTGCAGCAACGTTGGGCACAAATTTCATTACCGAGTGCACCACGAAGACCTGCGTCCCGAAGATGACGATGAAGAAGACGAGACCAACGACGACACTATGTCGATCTCGTTGTTTGACCTTTTTCATTCTGCCCAGCCAGGGCCGAGCGGCGGCCTACAGGAAGATTCAGCCCAGCAAGGACCGAGCAGCTTAGAAAAAGAGAGAAAGGACGACGACGACAACGACGACATCGCCTTTCTCTACGACGAAGACGACGACGACATCGACTTAATCTACTACGAAGACGACGACGACGACGACGACAACGACAACGACGACGACGAGCCGGAAATAAAACTTCGCCGGTAAGTAAACGATTACTTTTCTTATTTTCTTTTATATATTTTTTTTAACACGTGTATTTAATTATATTGTTGATTTCGTATTTTTTCAGACTGCTGTAAACTACGTCGTTTTTTTACTTATATATTTTTTAAAAATAAATTAAATGTAATAAAATTCTCGTATCTTTTTCTTCCCTATTCCAAAGATTCCTTTCTTTCTTATTCCCCTTTCTTCCCCGTCAATGTGGCCGCCACCTTGTCGCGGTGACGGGGCTTGAACGTGCGCGTTCCCTCCTTGGAGACGCACCGACCAAGAGCGGCCACCAAAAGTCTCGAAATAATTTAACACATTTTCTACTTACCTCTCGTCCATCCGCGATGATCCATCGTCGTCCAGCGTCTCGTTGAGATCCGGTATGCGGAAAGGCGATGTGATCCGGGAAAGCTGATCCAACAGCGGCGATGATCCCCATCCGAGGCAAAAACCTGAAACGGAAAAGAAAAATTAGCTATTGGTGAGGAAAAAGGTCAGGATATCGGTCAGAACAAAGGTCAGGACAAAAGTCAGGACAAAGGTCAGGATATCGGTCAAAACGGCGGTCACAAAGACCGAATAATGTATAATTTATAAGCTATGCCAACTAGTAATAATTGGTCCAAAAAGGATACATTTTGCAAAAAGGGACTTAAAATATAACTGGGAGACCGATTTTTCAAAGGCCACCCCTTGGAATTTGGAAAAAATTTTTAAAAAAGGGTAAAAAAGGAGGGTCCAAAACACGTTTCTCTACATTTGCAGTCGCATGGCCTAGACACTTGGGGGTCAAATTTTCCAAGACCTGACCACTCTTGGGACTTGAAAAAATTAAAAAAAATTTTTCAAAACATAAAACGAGTTACCCAGGCCAAACGGTAAGAGATACAAGGTTGGCTGTGGTCTCAAAGTCTTTTTCTCGACGTGATCTACAAGGAATAAATGTCAAAGTTGACAAAAAATCGTCTTGCCAACTTTCATTTCACGACGAAACATAAAATGAGTTACCCAGGCTAAACGAGCTAAATGATTGCCCAATAATGGGGGTGGGGCGTGTTCGGGAGACCCAAGAAATACGAGAAAAATGTTAACTCAAAATTTTTTCCGGAAACAGTCTTTAACCTTGAAGCCGTGCGCTAAATCCGCGTTCCATGTAGGTCAGCGATCACCCAGGGTGGTATTGCAGAAGTTGTCCGGAGCAGAGCTGCAGCAAAGGGGTCGGAAAACCGGAACAAAAGTAAAGCGGGGGGCGCACAATAACCCAAACGCGCCCGTAATCCTACCCTATTGCGACATGCTAGATTTAATGTCGCAAACGGCGAACGGTGGGACCGCACGAGGCCCATCGCTTGAGAACATCGCCGACGGGACAACCGCGAACGCGGAGGTACCGGGTAAGAAGGTGGCGGAACAATCGCCAATGCCGGAGTTATTAACAGGGCTATCGGAGCTGCAGGCCCTGGCAGAAGAACTCGAGAGGGAGCTGACGGACGCAGCCCCGGTAGCGGGGGACGACAAGGGGTCATCTGAGAGTTTCCTCAGCCCCGCGACGGAGAAGTCCGGTGACGACGGGGAACCGATGCCCGAGTAATCGGGAATAAGCGGCGCTCCGAGGGTAGAGAGGGCTAAGCCCTTTTGTACCGGCAACCCCACCCGCGGATGTATATAATTTAGCATGTAAGTTAGGCGACCATAATCGCTGGGCAGCGGCCCAATTAGGTTAAGCATTTTTGCCGACCGATCCATTCCTTTTAGTTTTGTTCGATTTGACGGCTCAAGCCTTGGAATAATTTAATTTTGTTTCCCATGCGCGGGTTGGCGCATTAAGCGCGTGACACCGGCTGAAAGCCACACACAATCTTCAAAGGGGCCGCTCTGGCCAAATGACGTGGAGGCGGGTACACGAACGCGCGAGCCAAAGGTTCGACGGTCGAAAGATTAGTCTATGACATTTTCGCAAGACCCGACAGAGCAGCAGAATAGATCCGCGGCGATGTACGACGAATAGTTGGAAAGATCGCGCGACACGCTAACGAATCGCCCCTGACTCACGACGAAGTCGAAATACAAGTACAGAGCAGATCTGCGGCTAGGGTGAAAGACCCAATTACTGACAGTCTATATTACTGTCAATCAAAATTAAAATACTTTTTAAAATATGAAAATTATATCTTATATTATTTTATTAATTTTTAATAAAATCTTCAAGAAATCTGGTTATTATTATAACAATAAACTAAAACTAAAAGCCAATCCACTAAAAAAAAAACTTAAAGTCCGAGAAACTCATTTTTCTGCTGAGTTACGTCCATTTTTATTAGTAGAGTAGATTTAAGTAGCTGCAAAGATTACTGATTATAGGCAAAATTTGAACAGTAAGTCTCACGGTAACACATTTTTCTCATAAAATAATGTTGAAATTAAAGAAAAAAAATGTATATATGGAATAAATTATTAATTTTTATAATATAATTATTCATGTCAGTAATATGTTCACTTTTTCATGTTTATCCTAATACTGTCAACAGTATTATAGACATAAATCCTAATACTGTAAACAGTATTATGGATGTAAATCATGAAATGAACATAATACTGGCAGTTTGGTGAATGACAGAATAACCTCTAAACTTCTATGTCGACTTTGTTTTGATGGATAAGAGCGTAAACACAGATCATCCAAATACCTATCATTCTCACATATTAGATACCTATTATTCTCTTAAAATTTGCTTGACACACCTGTTGAGGTTAATGTAAGTAAATTTATTGTAATGTAAGTAAAATTATTATTTAATCACTTCTAACGTATTAAATAAATAAAGACGATTCAAAATATTTATGTAATAAATTAAAAGATGTAATAAATTAAAATTATTTAACTAGTTATTACTTTAACATAAACTATACTTAGGTGAAACGAATATTCCTTCTGTTGTGTAAACCTTCGGCCGGCAGCAGTCGGGAATAAAAAGTTTGGTTAGAAAAACTACCAGTAATGTATTCATCTGGTTGCCAGAATTAGGAACATAAAATTTAGAGGTTTCCAGTATTAGGTGCAATTGAGCTTGGTTATTATTATATTAATTAAAAATTAAGAATCGATTTTATTTAAACTTTCTAATTTTATTTATAAAGTTTATAATTGGAGCAATCAGAAAAAAATATTTTAAAAAGATAAAGTATCATTGCTTGTATATATATTTTAAATTAAATGTTATTGAATGCTTAATATTCTAGTAATTGGGTCTTTCACCCTATGTCCGACGAAACGTTAGAAAGATCGCGCGACACGCGAACAGATCGGCTTTGACTTGCGACGAAGTCGAAACATAGTGCCAGAGTAGATCCGCGGCGCGGCCCGACGAATAGCTAGGAAGATAGCGCGACACGCGAACACATCCTTCCCGACTCACTACGAAGTCGAAACTTAGCGTCAAATTAGATTCGCGGCGATGTCCGACGAAAAATTAGGAAAATGGCGCGACACGTGGGAAACCTACCCCTGACGTACAAGCAGGACCTAGCACGTAACCAGGACGGGTCGGTGACACGATCCGGTGACGTGGAGGCAGAATCCGGGGACGGTCTGCGACACGGCGTCCCGGACATCATCCCCAGGGAAAGACCACCCTTGACACACCAAGGGGACCCGGCGCACCGCCAGGGTGGGTCGGCGATAACGCCCGGCCACCCGGACAGAAAACACCGCGACGTCCTGTGAACTCTCAACCCAGACGTCATCTCCTGGAAGTGGGTACGGAAATAGACAGAGTCGGCTACCAGAAGTGGCCAGAAGAGGTCGACGTCATCGGCGGGCGGAGTGCGGTGCACCCGGACATCGTCCACAGGGAAAAGGCCCAGAATCATGTAATTAACGGCTAAATAAGGCGTGCGCATAGGTCGGTGTCGACGGCGGACAAAACCTTCCGGAGGCAAAAACCTGGTGCACGGGCACCAGGGCGGCGAAGTCCTTAGAACGCGATAGAAGCGGAAATTTCCACGGGAAGCGCGTAGAACACCCGTATGCGTAAACAACAGGAGAAAGGGAAAAGAGAAAGTTGGAACATCTGGCACTGCGGCGCAATAGGCGACGGAGTGGGGGTGGCGACTAACGGTGGAGAGCCCGAGAGAGCCCCTTCGCTCGAGGCAGTCTCTCGTGGATCGTCGTACAGGTAACTCGCTATACCTCGTATATCTCACATTGTCGCGATAACTTTGGTAATCGTGATCGGATTACGAAATTGTTTATATCACGACCTAACAAACGGGAACGCCCGCAAAACGCGTTATTATTCGCAATTACAAACGCGAACGGTATTGTATACCGCCGGAAACTTTTGCGTCGTGACGTTAACGATATGTGCGACCACCATCTTGTGTAACTTGAAAAATTGTGAACAACCATCACTGAAAACGAATAGTTTTGAATAAATTATTTTGTCAGATTATAAATAATTTCTGGAATTATCAAATTTACTTACCTTTTACTTACCTGGTCCATCGGTGTCGGTCCATCAAAGTCCCTCGTTGATTCTGGTTGGCGGTGGCAGCGGTGATCCAGAATGTCGGCGGCGGCGATGATCCATCCATGGCAGGAACCTGAAAAAAGGAGAAATTAGTTACATTGATATTCTAAGGAATCATAGATACTTACCTTCTCGGTTATCCAAGGTCAAACCGAGTGGCGACCGTTGATTTCAAGGACATCCAGCGTGAATCGTACCCTCCTGTAGTGCCGTTCGGTTACAACCTATTCCAACTCTCCCGTGTCTCCCCAGTCCTGACCCGGGTTGTGGTCCAAATTTTCACCAAAAATGTCCTTAATTACTTCATCGGTTAGGTCGGATCTTGCCACCGACCACTAAAGTGCTTTCGGTTGCATCTCCATTCCTAGAGTTGCTATTACAAGGTAAAACCTCAGCGCAGATGGAAGCCAGGAGGGAAGCCACGCCAGCGAGAGGGGCAATAAAAACTAAAGTAGAAGTGAAGTCCCAAGACCCCAGGTTGATCACTTCCACTCCTAATCCCGATCCTGATCCCGAAAACGACAATGTCAGCTCAGAAACTGACACTACGATCCATTTGGAAAACAGCGAGCTAGAGAAGGAACTGGAACAGCTGATCGAGGCGAGCCAGCAGATCCGTCCAGACGCAGCCCAGACAGCTGATTCACAGACGACGTAAAAGGTTGGTCGAAAACCTGAAAACGATAATTGGAAGATCAAACATAGAGAGATGTTCGATCGTAATTATATAAAAAGTCTCGTTCGAGCGATTAACAATGTAGTACCGGCTTCCATGCCCGGTGGCGCCACAATCTTCAGAGTAATTTTTTTCCCTAGCCCCATGCTTCTATGCTTCTATTCTTCATATAGTTTAGAGCTCGACTAGCTCACTAGCATATCAAATAAAAATTATTATAAAATTGGGGTTGGGAAATGTATAATTACATCGGGTGGGAGTAATCGCTCGAACGAGACTTTTCATATAATTACGATCGAACATCTCTCTATGAGATCGTTTGATCTTCCAATTATATTCAAGTCTCGTTCTCACGATTAACAATGTAGAGGTTTAGAGAAATATAATTTTTATTTGTTTGTTACTTGTTTAGAATTCGTATACGAATCCTAACTAAGTCATACGCCAATTACAAAAGAAAGCTAACTTTTTCCTTAGGTCAATAACATTTTTTTTTTTTTTTTTTTTTTAATCCTATATTGCGCTTTATTAACACATACGCGCTTTTACCAAGGATTTCGTGGTTAAAACAACAGTTACTACAAAATAACAGTATTACAGTGTTTAATAAAAAAAAACCTACGAATTTTTCGACCAACTATAGAGCAGTTTTTTTTTTATATATAGTTCCTAGAGCAACTTTTTTTTTTTTAATTACCGAACTCGCCGCATATTCTGTAGAGTGAATAGTGAAGCTCTCACCTATACCCCAGCGAGACATAGCTGCCCTAATTCTTCTATCCATCATTGCTATAAAAGCTGCTCTGAGTGGCTTTTTAGCTGTCAGAAAGAGATTATCTACTTTACCTCTCAACTGCGATGTCGCTTGGATGTAAGCGTCAAATGTTGACATTAGCCTAACCTGGGATTTTTCAGAACAACTGGCAAACTAGCAAAAGTTGGTATGATCTTGGACGGTAGGTCTTAATTCGACCCGATATTCCTATTTCGTATCTTTCCGAACTTCGTTTAAGTTAAAAAAAAGAAAACTTGATTGAGGTCAATGTTTGTGCCCTGTGCACGATATCCAGTGCAAGCAGCAACACGAGACGCTCAGTCAAGCAACCAAGAGTCAGCTTGTTTAAGGGAAAAACCTTCAACTTTTTGAAAACTGTATCAACATCCCAAGTTCTATCATACTTGGGTTTCACCGGGTTAAGCAAGAATATTTTCTTAAAAAATCTAGAAATATTTTTATTTTGAGCAATATTGCTTCCGCTGATCAGAGAAATCGCCGATCTTACCGAGTTACGGGATCCGTATGCCGCCGCCCTCTTTTTGAAAAAATTAAATGAAATCAACTTCTCTTTTCTGGTTGATAAGGGTCCAGATTTTGATCTAGGCAAAAGACTACCATTGTCTTATTAAAAATTCTGCATACTGCTTACGAGTTGACTCCATCAGCAAAGCTTCGAAGATATTAGCAATTTTCGAAGCTAGGCAATCCTTCTCTTCTGAAGGGTTTCCTGATAATTCTCCAACCATCAGGGGCAGCTTCTTTGTTAGTGGATGCCGAATAGACCTATAAGGGGGATAAAAGTAAAGCAGGCACAGGATTAACAATTAACGGCTTTCCCTTCAACAGTTTCATAAATAAGGGAAACCACGATTGGCTAGCCCAGTAAGGATCGTTTTCCCAAGCGAAGAACTTTTCGCATTTTGTGTTACCTCTAGGGGCAAGCAGATCAATTTTTGGATATCAAAAACGCTCTGACGGCATGACGGAAGGCGTAATTCTTTAATTCAGTCTTGTATATATATTTCTTATCCGAGATTCTCGGTTAGTTTCGACATTGTCTTCGGACTTAACGTACGAAACCACTAACAAATTATTCCTTACTTCACACCACTGCCAGATTTCCTTCGCAACCCTATGCAGATTTGGGTGCTGCACTCCCCCCCATTTTGTTGACATATGATATAGCCATGGTATATATGCAGATGTGTTTTACAACTTCTAAAATTCCTAGCAAAGCTTTTTTGAACAACCAATGCTGCTTTGAGTTTTAAAGCTCAAAGTTACTGTGCCATTTTTGTTTCTTGTCTGTCAAAAAAAGAAACCTCGAGCCTTATTTTTTGTTATTATATATATATTTTTTTTTAATAAGAATTTTAAGACAGAATTTTAAGATAGAATATTCATCTTTCATCATTTTAAAACTGGCTCAAGATTTCCTTTTTGTTTTTTTTTAGTTATTTCCATTTTTTAATAATCTCAAATATCTGACACGTTCGAATCTTTTAGTGTATAATCGACCGTATTTAACTGCTAAACAACATGCGTTAACTGATTCGACAAAACTAGATCATCGCCTAAGACAAACTTTTTTTTTTTTTTTTACAACTCCAATGAATCAAATATTCTTTGCTTCTTATCCTCTGTACTTCCAATGTTATTGTCTCAGAATTGTACGTTACTTCCAGAAACTTCGCTTTTTGACTGGGTACCAGGCTCTTGTTATAATTTATGATAAAGCCTAAATATTCCAGAGCTCAATCGAGGCCTTTACATTATCCACACACTGCCTAGATGACGCAACGAACAGTATATCGTCTAAGTATGTAACTGAAGAAAAAAAACAACCTTTTTTACTCAGCTGGTTTACTACTGACCTCAGGACCTCAGTGAACACATGAGGGGTTACATTAAAATCAGGAGGGTAGACATAAGAACCCAAAATACTGGCCCTGGAAAATAAATCTCAAGTACTTAGAAGAACTCTCGTCTACTGGTATCAGAAAATAGGCATTCTCTAAATCTAACTTTGTTTAAACAAAAAACAATTTTTGGAAATTAGCTTTTTCGCTGTACTATTGTCCAATTTAAAGTGCTTTGTCAATGTAAACTCGTTAAGTTTCTTAAATTTAAAGCAATCCTGAAAATTTAATCCGATTTTAGGCCTGATAGCCTCTAATTCAAGAGTTAATTTATTGCCTCTCTGATGTCATCGAGAGATTGCAAATTCTGCAATAGCGGTGCCTTTGAAACCAGCGTCTGACAAGGCCGAAACGTAAATTGGATCAAGAGACACAATAGCTTAATCGATAATTTCAGTTTGAATTATATAGGTAAAAGTACCTCCGGCAGTCTCTGAAACGCAAGGATCTTTTTGGGTTTTCTTTTTAAGCCTGCTGCGAGTAGCTCTTGAACTTCATCTAGAGACTTTTACGGTTTTTGCCAAATAAATGCCAAATAAATCGGCCGTATTTTACGACTTCTTCAACCGTTCCCGGTATTCCTCCTCGATACCTGGCAGGATAAACGCTTTCGTCATTATTGACTGCTGATAACGCAAGCCTGCCAAAAGCTTGCCTGCATTTCTCCTAAAAAAATGCAACAGAGCACTTGAGACTTCGTCCTCTTCCAGCTCGCGGATTAGAGAGATGGCTTTTGCCAAGGCTACCATCGCCGAGCCGAGCCTAGCGTTTTTTCAATGGAGCAAAATATTTGTCTCTGCTCTTTATAGTCCCTGACATGCAAATCCGAAACCATGTAAGCCAGAATCTCTGGGGGTCGATCATGAAACTTTTCCGCTAGCGTGAATTGTGAAAAGTGAAATATGAACGATGAGAAAAAAAGAAATGAATCTGTTACGTGAAACGTGACATTGAAATGGCTGCTGCATTGCTGCGAGGACTGCATGGTATTTTGAGATCTTTATCTGAGGTAATCTTTTTCTTTTAAGTAAAATGTTATCAAAACGTTACAGTAAGTTTATGGAGATAAACCACAAACACCACAAGCAGCTGACTCGCTATACGTACGATCTGTCCTCCCTCGAGTGAAGGCTCATCGCCGCGAGATTTTCTTTTACGAACGTGCGATATGTCCTTCCTCTAGTGAAGGCTCATCGCCCAGAGATTTACTCTCTTCCGAACGTGCGATATGTCCTCCCTCTAGTGAAGGCTCACCGCCAAGACGCTTACGAGCACATTTTTCCATATTACTCACCGATTTTCTTATCATTCGTCAGATCTTGTGCCTTGCCGACCACAATGGCGGTCGAGGCCTCTTAACCACTTCGGTGGTCTTTTTCCGTTTGCGCTTTCTCAGTTTCTTACGCAGTCTCTTCATTTGCTCATTCCATTTTCCGAATTCCGCGTTACACAGCCTTCTTTTCGACATTATGGCAGAATACTATTCACAAAAGACTTTCCTCTAATTCCCGATCAAACACTCTGAGTTGTGACTCTTTCGAGCACAAAAAACGTTATGAAGAATAGAAGCATAGAAGCATGGGGCTAGGGAAAAAAGTTACTCTGAAGATTGTGGCGCCACCGGGCATGGAAGCCGGTACTACATTGTTAATCGTGAAAACGAGACTTGAATATAATAGATAATTAGTAGAACGATAAACATAAAAATGTTAACAGAAAGAGTTATCGAAACAGAGTTTCGATCCTAATTATTTATATGGTACTTACTGTAACTTTAATGATAAACAGTATTTTGTTGACGTACCTGATTTTGACCAATAAACATTGCTGTAAAGATGTAAATATTAATATAGCTCTTCCAAACGAGCCCATTTGACAGTTAACGTAATGATAATAGTAATAAGTAAAAGTTACTTAACGTTGTATGGCAGGAGCCAGATTTTTGATAAAGTTTATTTGAAATACATAGATATTATATTATGCGTGATAAATAGATTTTAATTAGATATAAGAGCGCGATATAATATATGAGCATGCTAATAAGGCATACATTCTTTATTTTACAAATAATTAACGCAATGACAGTTTGTGACAATTTTGAGATAAAGTTCTGTAATTTCATTAAATCTAGTTCAAAAAGTACATATATGTACTTATATTAACCTGCGGAACATGCTTATATGGTTTTTAAACAGAAAAATGCATTATTTCATTTTTGGGCACCTTCGGGCTTACTTTTTTATTTATCATCCGATTTGGATGTTTTTGATCTTAAATGATTTCTTTTTATTCAAACACACCAGTTATGATGTCAAAATGATAAATTTCTTAAAAGAACGAGAGTTCACCTCTACAAGTGACCTTCAAGTGACCTTCGCCATTTACAAGCCGATTTTGATTTTTCTTATCTTAAACGTTTTATTTTCAATTAAATAACATGCTTATATAATACAACTAGCGAATTTATTGTTAGAACAAAAGTTCATCTATCAAATGACCTTTGAGTGACCTTCGCCATTTATGAAGCGATTCGAATGCGACTAGTCTCAAAAATCTTATAATAATTTAAAGAAACGATTTACATCATAAAAGTTTCAAATTTTTAATTATTTCTCGTTTTACACATTTCAAGGTCAGACCCTCAAGGTCATTATTACTAACTTCTTTATTAATGATGCGATTTGAACGCAACCAGTCTTAAAATGTTTCTAGCCACTCCCTGAAGTAAGTTATTCAATAAAAATGTCATTTTTACCAATATTTTAGAATTTTGCAAAATTTTGCGAAAACTGAGCATAAGCCCAATGATGGACATTTGACCATGGATATGAGTTAGAATGATCTCAAATAACAATATTCTGAGGTGCTTTTCTCAAAATTTGCTTTATTTAAAGATTTTGACAGTTCAAGGTCAAAGGTTGAAATAACCGACTTTTTAGATTTTAACGATGCATTATCATTTAGAGGGACTACCTAGAGACATTTATAAAGAAAAAACTTTAATTTTATCATTATTGCAAGAGTTGTCTAAAATTAGCTAAATCATTAATTATCGATAATTATACGTATGTGACTGCATGAGACACATTGTAATAAAGAATGTAAACGATTCAGATAACGTCAGATTTGCATTAACATGCGTGTATGAAGATGTCCTTGACCAAGGTCAGTAACATGTCAATGTTAGAAATGAGCAAGCCAGCTTTATTTAAACATTAATTTCATTTATTATAAATGTATTCAACCGTGTTGGATACATTTTGCGAACGCTTGAAGCGTTTTATAAATACTTTACCTAAAAGTTCCTGAAAAAGGAAATTGATTATTTTACGTTAGTATGATATTAATATTATCATTTATACTTATCCGTATACCTACCTGATGAGCCCTGTAGATCCTGGAATGCTTGGATGATACCTAAAAATAAAAGAGAAAGTAATTAAAATCATGAATGAGTGATTACGCGATATTAGCTACATAATAAGCAGGGAAATAAGCAGGGAAAACCGTACTTAATGTAAAGCATGTATGTATGATATTGCGTAGAGAAAAATATTCAGTTACGGGATTCATTATTTAATTATTTTGTTCGATGAATATTATTTGCCCAAAGAGAAAACCGAAAACATGCAGTCGCTCGACCGAAAAGAATATTTCGTCGTAGATTCGTTTAATTAAACGTCGGCAGTTGCCTTTGACGTAACATGATACTCTTGAAGTTGTTTACTTCTCGAGGAAGTTCCGGGAAACATGTTCAGACCAGTCGACTGCATGAGAAAGCGAGATAGCGAGCATTATAGAACTGGCTGCTCATTGGCCAAAGTGAAGATGGTAGGGATGCACAGCCAGGAAAGGTATATAAGCGAGACCAAATTTCGACTCGAGGTCTATCCCATTTGATATCTTGAGGAAGACACATCGTGTTTTTTCCAAGTTTACGTGTAAATCGAGTATTCAAGAGTTATCTTAGCGTGAGAAGGAATCGAACGATCGCGGAATTCGTACATGGGAAATATTAGTTTGCGCAACAGCGTACTTGCATTTATCTTTGCTACTGCGAGCGATAGTTACGCGGCATATTATTGTCAGATATATCCGACTCGTAACGCAGAATCGTACCCGGCAAGAACATTCCTGATAGCCTTTGGAAACGCTTTCCGTTTCGACAAATGCGTACCTTTGTACCAAATACAAAATATATATATATATATATTTGTTATTGTTAAATCAATACAAATTCTCAAGGTATTGAATATTCTTATTCTATTATCCGAATATCATATACGCAACGCGAACGCGAGTGAAGGACTTTGAATGGACATTGTCTGATGTACGTTTGAGCCGAACAGCGTGAAGATCTTACATCCTGGAAAGAAGGAAGCAAGCAAGCCCATCGTCATTGATATTGACGGGCATATACGTTCTGTGTCAACGTTCAAAACACAGTGGCGACCGTATTGTTATAATACAAGTCCTCCTCCTTGCGTCGTTTTCCTCAGTGCTGAGGGGGTCGTCACCCCTTCCTAGAATAACCTTCCGTCTCACGATGCTCCGCCAACTGGTTCGATCCTAGGCGGTGTGGAGATAATACAAGTAAGTTTATCTTTATTCAAGACCACAAGTTCGGTCACAACCTGATCAAATAATTATTTATAATTTATAAGCTATAGGGACTGGTAATAATTTGAAAAATTGATCCGAAAACGGTAAAAATTGAAAAAAGAAACTTAGAATATGTTCCGGCTCCAAAAAATTGGCCAGCGGCTAGTACAGCCTTTGGATAAGGACTCGACGGTCAGAAGGGAATGGCACTCGTACGAATTCACTCAATTTGATTGTAAAACGTTTAATCGTCGTAGTCAGTTAAATTCGGCTCACGTTACAATTACAGTGCAGAGGTAAACTTAAGCACGACCGTCTCGAACGAAAGCTGGAGGACGAATCTGCCGGCCGTTCGTCGATCGGCGCGACCGAATACATCGTTGACCGTTAACGAGGTCCAAAACAAGGCGAAACTCCGGTGCCTCCTTTGTCTTTAGATTAAACATAAACACCGTGTATACTTATGACGATCACGTGTTCGTTGGATCCAAGCGTTTCGTTTCGAGAGCGTTCGAGATAATCGGTGAAATGAGCGAATGGTGGCGATGGTTCCGACGAACGTTTCGTGCGGAATAAGTTCGATGCCGGAACAGAATACAAAAAACCCGTTGGAATTTTAACTCGAAAACAGAGCGAGGATAAAGCAGTCGCGTCCATATTGCGTTGGTGAAAGAACCAACCGCTAAATTCAACAATAGTTATCACTAGACGCGTTTGATTGGCTTGGGGATCTTAAAGGCGCACGTTTGATTGGCGTTTCGTTAAAGTTACCACTAGACGCGTTTCATTGGCTTGGGGATCTTAAAGGCACATTTAATTAACTTTTTATTAAATTTTGTTTTCTTTAAATCTGTTACACAGATGGGCCAAACAAACAACAAGTGTGACACAAGCCGCACCTTAGGCTTCACCAGCGACAACAGCCGCAGCAGCAGCAGCAACCGTGGCATCAGCGACTTTCTAAGCACCAGCTTCCGAACACTATTGAGCAGTAGCAGCAGCAGCAGCAGCCGTAGCCAGACCAGCAGCAGCCTGAGAAACCTGCTGAACTTAACAACATGCGACAAGTACTCCAGCAGCTACAAGGACCAATGCAGCGTCTGCAGCTGCTCTGGCTGCGAATCCAATCATACCAGCAAAAACCCAAGCAGCACCGTCAGTGATAGCAGCAGCAGCAGCAGCAAGAGCAGCGGCTACTACACTGCTCGCAGCAACAACTGCAACTCCTGCTACGGGAGTCGCTTCGCGAGAGTCAGCCGGATCCCGGGTACGTATATACACTTAATAGGTGCTATCCATTTACATGAAAACTCAGATAATTCTCACTTGTTGTGTCACGTCGTTCTATCCTTTTTGGGAATTAATGAATAATAAAGATAGAATGACATCACAAGTGAGAATTATCCGAGTTTTTATGTAAATGGAAAGCAACTAATATTATATTTATCGTCGACGATCGTTTAATTGTTTTTAAAACTTTTTTTACAGAACATATTACATCTGATTCCGGGTTTACGCTGGTCGGGGTTTCTCCCTTTAAAGAGATCAACGTTTCCGAGTAAGTAGATTCAACGACGTGTGTGTGTTAATTCTTTTCTTTTTGCAGCCCGCCACAGTCAGGATTATCGACCCGCCAAAAAGACGGCAGCGACGACGACGACGACCCGCTGAAGATATAGAAGCGGCGAAAAAAGTAAAAATATATAATGTAATAAAATAAAATTGTAAAAAAATATCTATTGTTGTGGTGTATGCGCGTAGAGAGAGAGGGCACCACGTACTGGCGGGTGAGTGTGTGTAAGGAAAGCGAGGCGCTCGCGGAGATATGTAAGCCGGAAGTCGAGTGAGTGTAAGCCATGCGGCGAGGCTCAGAGAGAATATATATCAGAGTGCATTGCATAACGAGTTGTTGTATCAGGTCACCCTCTCGCATCCTAAGGCATCCTCGCACCCACGGCAAGACGGAGACATTGCAATTGGCGACGAGGACGATTGAGCGAGGGTTCCCGGGATCGAGAGCCGGGAGCGGCAGTACCCGCGATGAGCGAAAGGCGGCTAACAGCGGGCCGAACAGCACATGCAACGCCTTGTGATAGCAACTCAGGATATTTGGTGCAACATACGAACAAATATATAATCTCGGGATAGCGAATGAGCGACACAAAGCCAAAGAAAGGCGAGACTTCGTCATCGGCACGCAAACTAACAGTGAATGAGGCGCAGCACCTTCTAAAACCAGAGATAATCGCAGAGCTACGGAGGAAAGGCGTCGACGTCGACGATTCTCGAAGCAGAGACAGTCTACGGGAGCACCTCGTGAGACTAATGAGGTTAGAGCTCGAGAGCGCGGGCAAAAAGGCCAGACCGGCATCCTCAAACACAGTAGGTACAATAGATAAAGCG
>NW_020216603.1:0-1443 GCF_003070985.1 Temnothorax curvispinosus | reverse complement strand
AACCCGACACGTACGATGGGACGGTTTCCCTACATGAATATTTTTCGCAATTAAATTTGATCGCGCGAACAAATCATTGGGACGACGCGACGAAAACGATCGCGCTGGCGTCAAGCTTGAGGGGAAAAGCGCGTTCGGTGTTGGAAACGGTACAAGATGTCGAGCGTTTGGACTTCGCGGAATTGAAAGCAAAACTTGAATTGCGTTTCGGGGAGGGGCGGCAATTGCAGAATAGCTACGCCGCGTTTACGAATTGTAAACAGAAATTCGGGGAGGATTTGGCGACACTCGGCTCTGAGATCGATAAATTGTCGCGTCTGGCGTACCCCAAGTCCCCGTTCGAATTACGCGACAAGATCGCTTGCGCACAATTTATAACTGCCGTCGCGGATAATTTTATCAGACGAGCGCTACAGATGGAAGGAATTACCTCTCTGGCTGCATTCGGGGAGCGCGCTATTAGCGCTATTTGCTTGTTCTATCCTTGTTTTACAACTGATGAGCGATAAAGACAGAATGATGCAATAGCGCTAATAGCGCGCTCCTCGAATGCAGCCTCTGTATGCAGCCGTTGAAAGAGCCAAGGCATTAAAGATTATTCAAGGGGATAATTGTGAGAGATTTAGGGAAAATTTCAATAAAAATTTCGCGAAAAGGGGAGTAGGGAACACGGTCGAGGAAAATGAAAAACGAGGTGAAGAAAAGAAAAGCGAGGGCAAAGAGAAAGGGGGGAAGGGCCCGAAAGGGAATTGGCGAGGCAGCAGGTTTAGCGCCAGCCGGGGGGAGTGCTGGACGTGCGGTAAAACTGGGCATTACCGATCGGAATGCCCAAATGAGGGAAACGCGGTTTAGTTGAGCTCGAAGGGGTGGGCTCAACTTTTGCGAGAAAGCCCCCAAAAGTTTTTTCGTGCGAAAATTTTGTAGTTAATAAAAATAATAAAAATGATTTTTGTTGTAATAAAAATGATTTTCGTTATGATGGTTTATTGGATGGTAAGAGGTGTTCTTTTAAGATAGATACGGGCTCCGATATTTCCATTGTAAATTCCAAAATAGTTGAAAAAGTAAAAGAAAGAATTAAAGTAAAAGGTTGTTATATGAGATATCTAACTGGAGAGAGAGTTCCTTTAGAATCTAAAATCAAGGTTGATGTGCAAATTGGTAAATATTCTGTTGAAATTCTTATGTTTGTAGCAGAAATTTCTGACGAATGTTTATTGGGTAAAGATTTTCTGGAAAAAGTGAATTTAAATCATGTTTTCGAATCTTTCTTTGCTGATTCTGTTTTCAACAAGGAGAAAATATTTAATTGTTCTCGAATAGAGACTTTTTCTGATGGGGACTCATTTATCTTGAAAGAACTTCTTGCGAATAATTCCTTATATTTGAATGAATTTCAGAAAGAAATTTTTGCCCATTTTCTGAGAGATTTTCAGGATGTAT
>NW_020216602.1:0-2230 GCF_003070985.1 Temnothorax curvispinosus | reverse complement strand
CCGAAACCTTCAAAAAGTTGCCACCTAAAGGAATAATAGCTCAATTTCGTTACAATAAACACAAAACTTTAGTTTTGTACACTCCTAAAAAAAATAAGATCGTTCTTTCGTTATCTTCTTTGCACTTAAACAATACAATTGATGAAGCAACTAATAAGCCGGAGATCGTGCTGTTTTACAACAAAACTAAGGGTGGTACAGATAGTTTTGATAAAAAATGTCACGATTTTACTACAGCGCGAAAAACGTTCCGATGGCCGATGCGTTATTTTTATGGTATGTTTGATCACGCAAATGTTAATAGTTTCATATTATACACTTTTCGCCAAGACAACTCTAAGAAAAAGCGTCAAGATTATATTCTTGATTTGTCTCTAGCGCTTATAAAGCCTCAGTTACAGAGGCGTTTAACTGAGCACGGTCTCCATACTCTCACGCGGCTACAAATCGAGAAATTTCTCATACACGATGAGATTCCCGAGGATCAAGATCCTCGTGATTTAATTGCGGATAATAAATTAAGTACGCAAAAAAGATGTTCGTATTGTCCTGTAGCGCTTGACAGAAAAACGTGGTACAAATGTGTAAAATGTAACAATCCTATGTGTAACGAACATGCCGCAAAAATGTGCAGCACTTGCGCGTCGCAATAACGTAATTTTTTTTTCATGTGTATTTTGAATAAATAAAGTATTTTTTTATGCATTTTTATTGCATTTATTCACCATTTTTACCGATTTTATACAAAAAAACATGAATTTTTACTTCTCCATAGCCGCCATTTTGTATTAGCCATATAAAACTTTTTGAAAAATATTTTATTATTCTTCTACATGTTTATATTTCATTCCCAAGGTCGCAAATTTTACGATTTAAAAAAAAATCCATTTTTAGAGACAATAATATTTGATCAATTTTCTTCAAAAATCATAAAACTTCACTTTGCAAAAAAAATATACTTTTTGGAATCAATCGTTATGACGCTAATTTCTTCTTAAAGTACAACTCTTGACCTTTTGAATTACGTATTATAAAACCCTTTTATCTTTTTTTTAGTCAGTACTACGTCAATTTGAAAAAAAAAACAAATTTTTTCGCTTTTTCAGAAAAACACGTCTTTCTTTTTTTTTAAATAACATTTACGTTTTTTAATTTGGGATAATCTGACCTGAACAGTCTTGTAGATCTTTAAAAGATGTATCGATTAAAAAAAAAATATGACTTGAAATTGATGCATTTGTCTTAAAGATACAAGCTGGAGAAGACGGCAGGGGTCTCTCAGACCCACGTGACGTAATATCGGGGTGTGAAAACGTAAGGTAACTGAGGGTTAATTCTGATCTGTAATTGCCTTTTCGTTTGACCAACATATGTGGCCTCGCAGTCCAGACATGAGATTTTGTACATCACGTTGCATCTTGACATGCTGTCTAATTTATCCTTTCCCGTTCTAATGTATTTCCTGAGAGAGTGCGGGATGGAGTAAGCCATATTAAAACCAAATTTATTAATGAATCTTGTAAAGCCTTCAGAAATATTTTTTATATATGGAACCGTGAAAAAGTTTTTTTTGTTGACAGCAGTGACATAACGATTGCGTGATGTGCGTTCTACGAAAATTTTCATATAATGTTATCTTGTCTCCGCTAATTTCTTTTTTCCTACACTGAGGATGGCCCGATATTGGTTGAAACGTATGTAAATTATTTAATTGATTAAAGAACCTAACACGAATATCTTGTTACGGTTTGATGCCCTCTTATACACAATTGTTTAATTATTAGAGCCTTTTAAGAATATTATTAAAATATAAATTACTAAAGAAATTGGTAAGTGTTGGAAGTTGGGAGTTGACACAGTGTTTATTATTATATTTTGTTTATTCACTCAATATACGAAGAATACAGCGAGATGTTTCTCTTAGAATCGGATATTGCACGAGCACGTGAACAGGTGAACCGAGCAGTTACGAGCTTAGCGAACGTGTGTGTTGTAGAAACGGAGTGAAAAGGAAACGAGAGAATATATGTATATAGTACATAATAGATAAGGAAGATTCCGTTACATTAGACCGGCGATAAAGCGTTCGCATTGAAAGCTAAGTTTTAGCATCCTTAACACGCCTCCTCAATGTGCATGCTATGTCGACGGATTATCTTCTATCATCTCAAGCCCCAAATCCTTGGTACATCTCTCGTGACTGACGCGCGGTAGGGCCTTGGTGAGCACG
>NW_020216601.1:2149-5250 GCF_003070985.1 Temnothorax curvispinosus | reverse complement strand
AATTAGTTTGGTTGTCGAATTAGTAAAAGTTAATTGTAAAACGGATTTTATGTTATTCCATGGTACGTTATTGACAGCATCTGTCTTTGCAATGCTGAGTGTTTCTAAATTTAGTCTGTCGGCGACTTCTTGTAAATTTTTTATGACTGCAGTAATTTGCGTTAAGGTCATTGTTGGGCCTTCCCGTTGTCCTTCACTGATGGGTAGTGCTATATGGTGATATTTTCTATACTTTACGGCCTTTGCTTTACCTAAAGTAAGCGGGCTTAATCGTGGGATTTCGTTTCGTTCGAATAACTTTTGTGCTCCGGAATCTAACGGTTTTCCACTAGTGTCGACAAAGTATGCCAAATTGTCTTTACGTAAAAATAGCAAATCGCGAGTTTCTACTATATTACCTTTGAGCGTTTGATCATCAATAACGGTAGGTTTTATTCGTGGATTTTTATTTTCATTAGCGGGGACGTTAAATTTGTTAGATTCGTCTTCTTTATCGACTATTTCGTTATCTTCAATGTCGCTTTCTTTGTCTGGCGGGTCGTTTCTTTCTTCTATTTTTTCGATTTCCTCTCCCTGATCTAGTGTTCTTTCTTGCTGGTCATGTATATTTTTTGCTGTCTGGCTTCGAGTTTGTATTCTATTATATTTAAGAGGGTCATGGATCAATGCTTTTTCTACAATTTTCGGTTTCGGCGGTTCACGCAGTTCTTCCTGCGTAAAAGGTATAGAATCTGTATTTTCATCAGGTGAGTCTTCGTCAGGTAGTAATTCTTCCATGTTTTCATCATCTGAGAGGTATAGATTGAAATCCTCGTCCTCCTCTTCCTCATCAGATTCTTCTAACATTTTAGAAATTGTCTCTGCATCTTTGGGATCGTTTGGATTTAAAAGTTTTTTATGATTAATTACGTTGCAGTCTGCTCCTTCGAAATTTACCGGATTTCTTGACAAAGCGTCAGCGTTAACATTAGTTTTTCCTGCCTTGTATTCTACATCATAATCATATTCTGCTAATTTCAATCTCCAGCGGAGAATTCTCATATTTGCATCTTGAGCATTTTTAAACCAAAGTAAAGGCTTATGATCTGTGACTAATGTAAATTTCCGCCCGTATAAGTATGGTCGGAAGTGTTTAACACAGTATATTATTGCTAATGCTTCTTTCTCGTATGTATCGTATTTTATTTCATTGTCGGTTAAAGTTCGTGATGCGTATGCTATTGGTCGGTCTTTATTTATTTCTCCTTGTGATAAAATGCCTCCTACGGCAATTCCAGACGCGTCGGTAGTTAAAATGAAAGGTTTTGAAAAATCAGGATATTGTAAAACTGGTTCTTGGCACAATTCCTGTTTTAATTTTTCGAAAGATTCTTCTTGAACAGATGTCCAATCAAAAGCCGTATTGTTTTTCAATAGGTTCGTCAAAGGTTTAGCTAATTTTGAAAAGTTCGGTATAAATCTCCTGTAATATCCTGCTAACCCAAGAAATTGTTTAATATTTTTCGGAGTTTTTGGCCTAGGAAATTGTCTCACAGCTTCTAATTTTCTAGGATCGGGTTTAATTCCATCGCTACTTATTATGTGTCCCAAATATGTTACCTCGGTTTTTAAAAATTCGCATTTATCGGGCTGTAGTTTTAAATTAGCTTGGCGGAGTCGTTCCATTACTAAATTATACCTTCTTTCGTGTTCTTCTAATGTAGGAGCGGAAATAATAATATCATCCATATAAATGAATACGCCTTCTATTCCTGTTAATATTAGATCCATTAGTCGTTGGAAGGTAGCGGGGGCATTCCTTAGCCCGAAAGGCATTCTTTCGAATTCATAGTGACCATTGGGAGTCGTAAATGCGGTTTTATGGCTATCTGCGGGGTCCATTTCTATTTGGTGAAACCCAGAGGCAAGATCACATACTGTGAAATACCTTGCATTGCCTAATTGGTCGATAATTTCGACAATGTTCGGTAATGGGTAGGCATCGCCCATGGTTTTTTCATTTACGCCCCGGAAATCTAGTACCACTCTCCAACGTTTGTTTCCCTTTGAATCTTCCTTTTTTGGCACTATCCAAATGGGTGTATTGTAAGGTGACTGAGAAGGTTTTATGATCCCTGCCTCGAGCAGTTCCTTTACCTGCTTATTTATTTCTTCTTTGTGGATTTGCGGAAATCTATATTGTCGAGTATTTATAGGTCGATCATCTGTTGTCTGTATTTGATGTCGCAGTACATGAGTTGCTGTTAATTTTTCTCCGGGAATATGAAATCGATCTTGACTATTTCTTATGAGTTTTATAACGCTTTTCCTTTCTTCGTTATTTAAATGCTCTAATCGTAGCAATTTTGTAATTTCCGTAAGCCTATCTTCCTTAGGTTCTCCGGATGATACGAAACATTCGCGTGAAATAACGTCATTAGTTGGTGCTTCTAATATTAGCTGATGTTGCTTTGATTTACGTTGGTTCTGGAAATTTTTCATTATTTCCTGGAATCGAGCTTGTGCGCATGCCAAGGTTTTTGAAGACGGTTTACTTTTTCTGTTAAATTCATAAATTCTTTCCATATTAGGATTATATGATTTTACTCTTCTCATAAGTTCTGCAATAGTAACCTGAGAGGTATTGTTTTTATTATTATCACTTTTTATGGGTATTCCAACCCTTGGAAATATTATTTTTTCCACTTGATTTAAGGAGCTCTCCTTTTTTTGCTCTCTTAAATAAAATTCTGTCGTATTACGTAGTGAGGTTTGGTTATTTCCCTCCTCGTAATCGACGGGAGTAGAATATACCAGAGGAGTCTGGAAACTTGCCTCTGCAATTCTAGGATTATTTAAATCTTCTGGAGAGGTTTGGTAACTTCCCCCTCCAGGATTTTTATCATTTAATAATTCAGGGGGGGTTTGATTACTTCCCCCTCCATGAATTTTAGAATCATTTATATCAGGAGAGGTTTGGTAACTTCCCCCTCCAAGGATTTCCGAATCATTTATATCAGGAGAGGTTTGGTAACTTCCCCCTCCAAGGATTTCAGAATTATTTATATCAGGAGAGGTTTGGTAACTTCCCCCTCCAAGGATTTCAGAATTATTTATATCAG